>NW_013666908.1:145408-165305 GCF_000517525.1 Limulus polyphemus | reverse complement strand
CATATATATATATGGTTATTACACATATACGTCTTTAAAAATGTATCTGTGTGGAAGCCCTACTTACGCTACACATCATAAGTTTTTAAAAATCCATGTACAAACATTTTTGTTAGGCTTCACAACAATGTATGATCATGTACAACAATTAAAGTAATCAATGCATTGCAATAAATATGCCTGAAAGTAAAATGAATTAATACACCAATAAAAATTTCAATCTTGTAGTTTTAACCAGCAAAATATGACAACTGACCGATCAATATACAAAATGTACATTCATGCTTCTAGCTTACGAAAATTGTTTTAGACATATCAAGTGACAACATCATAACCATAAAATATAACATCCTCTTCAAAGTTATCTGAATGAATCTTAGTAGAAACATCAGCATATTAACCCTTTCAATATGGGTTGGGTGGAATCCACCCAGCTCGTAACCACAAAAGTATTCATGAGAGTAATTATACCATGATTTTTGATAATGTATGTACATCGTTAAAAATTCTGCATTATAAGGTTTTTGTACACAAAATATCAGGTTTTTAAATTAAGTATTAAGATTTTTTAATTACAGATTTTCTCGTAAACCTTTTTTTTTTTCAGAATGTTGATTATCCAACATGCAAAGTAATTTTGATTTTATGATTAGAAATATTTGAATGCATTAGAACATTTTCAAATTTCACATGTGAAATCTTTATAATCTCCAGATAATTATCAAAGTTTTTGTAGAAAAAACTATATTTTATTTGTTATTTTCACCAGTGTATTTCTGTACAGGGTGGTTTGATATGACCGACTTCATAACCTCAATAAGAAATTAGAAAAAGTATAAATTATACTTTTTTCATTCTAGAATGACTACAAATTATAACACAAAATGAAAGTCAACAAACATGAAGACATGGCCTTTGACATATGACATATTGAGACAGGGTTAAAACAGTCATGATTATGATGAAAACAGCTTGAAACAAGTACTCTCAAAAATACAAGGTAAACAATTTTAATTTTATAAACAAAGGCACTGAAAATGTATTATTTCTTAGCCCTAAATTTTTTCAAACAACCTTGTTTTTTTATGAATCTTACATGTAACAGTTTACAATTTAAAGTATTTGTATTATGTGACAAATTATGACCTTTTTACAACATGTAATCAATGTAATAAGAAACTCAAATAAAAAATATTAAACTAAACAAGCAATATCACTGAGAAAGGATTGATACAAAAATTACCTACATATGATAAAATAAACTGGCACAATTATCTGGAGGACACACATGTATAACAGTATAAAAATATAAAGGATTTACTAGCCTTACTTTAATCTCACAAGAAAAATAAAGAGAGTAAATTACTTATACAGTTTTATTACGATGAATAAGACCATTATCAATGTCAACCTAGCAAGAACAACTTTCTAAGGATATCCAATCTAAGTTGACCAAAAAGACAAATTACTTAAAATATTCCCACTTTAAGTAAAAGCACATGAATTTAAATAACTTGCTACAAGGCGGGAAATAAAACAGCTGATTCTGTGTTTCACATAAAAATTAAATTGTTGGTGGCCTACAATATCAGTATGCAACTCTCTAATATTTAGTTACTTCAAAATTGGTTTACGTAATTATCATAAGAATCTTGATATTAACAAGTTTTTTTAATATTAAAGACCTTTCATGGTTGCCATTTTCACATCGCTATTATAGAGGATATCAATACACTGCCAGTAGAGTTATGTTAGATTTGATATGATGGTTTCTCTTGTGAGTTTGTCAGCTTCCTTGTTAACCTTTATCTGTGTATGGTTTAGCACAACATCCAGGTAATTGTCTTAACATGCAGTTGCTTTGAATTTTGCCAACCATCTGAAGATCAACCCTCGGAATTTTATGCAGTACAACCTGTGAGTCAATCATAAATATTATGTTGATAGTACCGTCTATTTGGAATTCAATGATTAAATTATTCCAGAGTAGAGCTTGCTTTATGACTTCCAGCTCCATTCTTATGTTGCTAGTGAGAAGTTTGAATAATCCCCAAGCCTCATGCAGAATGATGTTGCTCAGAAAGATTATGAATGCTGAACCATTTCTCTTGCTATGTGTGGGGAAGGAACAATCTTGGTCAATGATGACAGGTGAAATTGGCTACAAGGGTCTTCAAATAGGTCTTTTCCTGCTTGACCCTCTGCCCAGTCTCTGTATTTTCTGTCTAGGCTGATTTCCACAGAGGTGCCAGCAGTTACGACTGGAAGAGCACAGGTGAGTTGGCATTATTCAGCTCTATTTCCTTTTGAAACTTTTAGTAGCTGTAGTTATCATGATGTTAATGTGGCCGATGAAGAGTTCTGTAAAAGGTTACTCCAGGTACTTCAGTGTTTCTTTCAAAGAAATGGCAGTGACTGTAACAGTGGTAAGATGGTGATGGTTTGTCCTCATCAGCATGTCTGTTGTTGAGTGTGCAGAACATGGCTTTAACCTTGGAAGGATTGATGAACATTTCCATGTCACTGCACCATTTGCTCTTGTTTTTGATTTCAGCTTTGCTAGAGCCTTTGGTTAGACTGTCATAGTGTAAATGTTTAAGAGAACTGATGAGTGGTAATCCGTGAGGCACACAACTAATGATGGTGATTCAATCTAATTGCCAATATTTATGCTTTATGATGCATCTTATGATAGACAATGCAGCTATGAACCATCTTAAATGTTACACTGATGTCTATTCTAAGAACTTTGTCAGCAAGAAGGGGTAGCTTGACTATACCATAGACATTTTCCAGATCTAAATCTATTGACAAGTTGTTCTGATCAGCTTCAAAGCCTTCCCTTGGATAAGCTGAAAATTCAACATTGGTGATCAAGGCTTCTCTTCCACCATATTAATCAACTAATTATGAGAGTAGCAGTAGTTTAAGTTGATAGGCAAGCCTTCTAGCTACAGTTTTTACTGGGATCTATCTAATGTCATTTACAATGGTGATTTGCTTTGTTGACTTTTAAGATGAGAGAGAGATCCTTCAGGGGTTTGGATAAGGATTTGAAAAATACATCAGCCCATACCTCATGAATTATACCTGTTGCTTATCTATGTTGACAATAAGAAACTAACTTCTAAACATCAGCTCTGCAAGCTTATTACAGATGAAGATTCTGACATCATCCAGAAGCTAGAGCTCCATCATTAGATACATTTATGGCTCTGTGTATCTCATCCAAGTTAATGATGGCTTCCATGTCTAAATGTAGTTACAGTTGGATAAGAACTGCTGCACCTTGAGCCTTTTTCTCATTTCATTGTGGTCATATTGGTTAATTTGTCTGCATCTTGGTCTTCATCTGTATGAAATGGAGTACAATCATCATCATAAATTACTTACATTGCCATGATTTTAGTTGCAACGTGAACCATAAGCTTGAGGAAGTGCCAAAATGAAATTCCTGTGACACATGATGCACAGTTCATTCCATCTTATAACTGAAGATCAAATGTAACTTAGGAGTTAGCTTTCAAACAAATGCTTTATTTCCAACACAAACAAAAAGAGTTTTTTAAAGAACATACAAACTCATTTCAGCCAATAAAGTGTGTTAAAGTGGTGCATTCAAGCCTTCATACATAACTGTCACTACCAGAGAATCCAAACAAAGTGAAAACCAAACGCTTTAATACAATTTGGCTGGTTCTAAAACAAACTAGTGAGTTCAAGGCTGCATTTAATGAATCTAGATTGTTTAGGCCTAATGTTAGAAAAAAAAAAAAAATTCAAGCACTGTAGTTAAATGAGAGATCTAGTTCATTTTGTGTTTAGTCAAATCAGAACAAGTTTATAATAACCTATTTTACAGCCCTAACTTAAAAGTAAGCTTCAGATAAAAGAAATAACTGAATGTTTTAGCAATTCACTTTATGTGCTGGTTAACTTAAAGCATAAATATAAAGACCTTTATACAATAACTTAAACTTTTCATACAACATTTAAAACAAATGAAACCTATAAATTGTATAATGTAACTTGCCCTCATACAAGTTACTATTAGTTTAACTTCAACACTGTATCAAAAAGCTGCCTTTTGTACATTTGACAATAAAATTATATTACATTCTTATTACTAGTATTATATATTAAAATACAATAGTATTTAAAACTCAAAAAATTACAGAGAGTAAAGTGGAGATAAAAAATGAACAATTTGTTTATTTGTTTTGAATTTCGTACAAAGCTACACGAGAGCTATTTGCGCTAGCCATACCTAACTTAGCAGTGTAAGACTAGAGGGAAGGCAGCTAGTCATCACCACCCACCGCCAACTCTTGGGCTACTCTTTTACCAACGAATACTGGGATTGACCGTCACATTAAAATGCCACCACAGCTGAAAGGGCGAGCATTTTTGGTGGTATGGGGATTCAAACCCGCAACCCTCAGATTGCAATTTGAGTGCCCTAACCACCTGGCCATGCCGGGCCAGAAAAAAATAACAACATCCTAGCATTGCAAATGAGCAGATTTCAGCTGTCGAGACACATGGTTGTGTGTCGTGTGGCCAAAACAACCTGCTGCAGGACACATTGTGTGTGTTATTAACAGAAGTGATAGCTTAGCAATTTTCCACCCTTTATATCTCAGATTGTGGTAATCCAAGCTATCATATATTTTTAGTGAATGTGCTCTACTGGCCTCTTACTACACATACCAATCTTCAAGGCAATCCATTCAAAAATACCTGAGATATAACATCTCCAATTTTGATTGAGTTTCTCCTCCCCCCTTTTCTCTGCACCAAAAGTATGGAAACTTTAGTTGATAGAAAACATACTTAACTTTTATGATTTTTTTTCAAATTTGGTACACTGATAGATCTTTACAAACTACAATTAGGAGTCTCATTTGGTGTAAGTATAAGCCATGTGTAAAGCCACAATTTATAGCATTGATAAGAATTTTACAGCAAATAATCATTCATTACTTAGCCAGACAGTGTTCTTTGTTCAACTTGGGGCATGATGCTATAAGTGTAGTTACCAGTTTGGCTGCCAATTTTGATTTCATTCCTTTAAGTCACACACTCAATCCTTTTTTGGCCTCACCTTTTTTTTTTCACACCTAAGGTGTTTTTGATTAGATTACAGTTACAATGATTTTAGTTGTAAAAAGAGTTTGATTTTACTTTTAAAAAGCTATTTGGGAAGATGAAATGACCAAATACACTGTAACACATGTAAAGATTCAGTATATATGATCACCCAGGCATCTTGCCAAGAAAAAGACTGAAGATTTGTAAAGGTGGTTTAATAAAATGTGTTGTTAGTCAGAAACAGGGCTGACACCATGTTTTACTGCCCTGAACAATCAGTGACTGTGCTTCCCAGTCCACAACAAATTTTCTGTGAATCATCAGTAAACAGCTGCAGTGTTATGTTCTAGCTGTATGCCTTACCATAGAGTGCCAATTCTGCCTGATGAGGAAAATTTCACTTGGCCAGGGAGCAGCTGGTGACCAGAACTAATTTTTTGACATTCATTTTTGTTATCCTCAAGAAACTGCTGCCCTTTGCAAATACATGTGCTACTCATCTGGTTGTGCCAGCCCTGGTCAGAAATCATCCATATATTTAACTCAGCTTGCTCACAGATGAAAGCAGGTGTTATTAGAAAATTAGATTTAGGGCTTGGCTGCCTAGAACCAACTTACAGAATTCCTTTTGCATTTTGGGCAAAATTTTTATTATATCTTAACAAATTAGGTAGTGATAGCTTTAACACTGATAAGTTGTAGTTGGAATAGCATTAGCCAACAAAAAAATATTTATTATAAAATATCATTAGAAAGTCAAACTCACATGACTTATGTTCACACCGAAGAAAAATATTTCTAGATGTTTAGCTATTCCTGAGATTTTGTACCCACATCACACAACTTGTGTGGTTCTAATTTTCATAATTTTTTAAAACATGCAATAAGATATCCTGAATGAAACTCTCCCTTGTTATACAATGGCATACTCATTAGATTATAATTCAAGACATGTTAAAAGGTAGTCACATGAACTTACCTATCATAGTTGGGATATCCTCCACCTTCATCCCAATGTCCCCTTTTAGGAGGAGGACCACCCTGAGGTCCTCCCAAAAGTCTTCGCCCCCGTGCCATATCTCCACGTGGTGCTATACAGTGATAAATATTAAACTGTTTCCTTAAATCTATTTTACTAAAATTCTTTATTAAAAATAGAATTTGAAGAAAATTATCTCAAATTCAATGAACATTCCAACACGAAGTGGACTAAACAATTACTCATCACAAACAAAATCTATCTACAATCCATCCAATAATAATGCACTTTTGAAAGGTTTTTGTTGCTAAACACAACAATGGGTATCAAAACCCAAATGTTTAGTGTTATAAGCCACCAAACTTACTGTTGAACCACTAGGAGGCATTTTGAAAGGTAAGATCAATGGGCACAAATCTTTGTTAGTCTTGCTGTGCTTGGATGATTTATAGACAGAAATTGGCTACTTAAACTGGCAAAATAAATACTTTAATGAAAATGAAACAAAAAAAATTGAATGGATATACAAAATTAAGCTTTCTGTTTCTTAATAAAAATGATAAAGTATAAGATGAAAGAAATAAGTTATTGTTTTCGAAAGCAGTTTAAAAAAAAATGTCAATATCTTTATAAAAAACTACATATCCAAAACAAAATGCAAATACTATATAAAATTGTATGAAACCTTTCATGCAGACACTATACAATTTATGAAGTTTGTACCAGGACCGGATTAAGGCATAAGCACCAACCTCATAAGGTGCCAAAAAGAAAAAAGTGAGGGATAATGAATTAATGATCAGATTGTTCTCTTAAGCATTTATTTTCATCACACCCTCATATTAAGTTCTTGATAAATAAACAAAACAAAAAAAGTATGTATTTTCAAATCTTTTGAGGCACATCTATTTATTACAACAGTAAAGAGCCTTATTTGTTGCCTACAGAAGTAGTTTGATATTTTGTATAATTGTCCTTTATGGTATTTATGTGGAGTAGTCACTGGCTAAAACATTCAAATACAAGACTTTTATGGGTTTTTTTAAATTTGAAGCATGACTTGGGTAAGTCATATATTACTTATCATAGTTACGTATGAAATTATATCTGAGAGTTGTTAATATGACAAAAAATATAGTCATGTATTACTCTGAACTGTATTTATATGTAATAATCACTAACAACTATTATTTTTTCCAGTATCTAAACAGTTTAAATCCAATAATCATTGTTGAACAATGAATTTACTTGCAATATTATAATAAACAATTAAAATCAGTATATATTTGAAATATTTATGGTGTTACGAAATGTCCCTAACACACACACGGTGATCCTATATTTATATAGGAATTTCAATAATATGCAATATTGATGCTATTAATATATTCTTCAATTACTCAGTGGACAAACTGTTCAAAATGCTTGAAGAAATAAGATAAACTCTCCCACTATATGAAGCCGTCTAATTCTTTTGATTTGCCCTTGTCCAGGGTTACTGATGAGATGTGGAATTCCTCAAAACAAGTATAACACAGTGACAAGTGGTAAACTGAATGAAAAATTGGACTTCACAATTATTTTTTATATTCAAAATACATTTCTTTCCTTGTTCCTGACTTATGAGATTTTATTGTATATAAATAAATACATATACGAATGTAGCCATGCAATCTTTCAACTTTTTACATCAGACATACGAAAATAACAAAAATTAGGCACAATAGAAAATACATGGGCAAAAGAATGTTCTAATCACATAAAGCAAAAACAACATTAAAATCAACTAGCATTATTATTGATTACAAAGAGGAGAGGAAATAAAAGTAAAAACTTAACTTTTTAAAGAAATATTCTATTTATAAAGTTGTTTATCAGAAGATTATTTAATCAAGAAGTAATTAACAGTCTTCTTTATTAATAATAATATTGGTTAGTTTTTATATCATTAGTGAGTAAAACTCATTTATTTCTGCTTAACATGAATGTCCGGATGTGCAAGGTTATTTCTCTGTTAAAGTTATTGAATGCAAAAATAACACAATTTGAATATGGAAAAAAAAAAGTTTCATGTAACTCAAAAGTTCATTGTAAAAGTATCTGAAAGGGTCTCAAAATTAAATTGCAAGAAATTAACTGAAAATCCTTCACCAATGGAAAAAAAAGATGTGAAGGTTGGAATGATAGCTGGAGGCAAAATACTACGTTTGTGCTTTATTCTGTGTTAAATACAAATTATAATTTTTTCGGTTTTCTAGTTTGTAGGCACTTGGTAATAGTTTATTTTTAAAGATGAATTTGAATATCTTCATATGAAATGGACACTGGCAACAAATTATGAACCACTATTTGCTGGTAACCATTACATCAGTTTAGTTACTATACTACATAAACTGAAGGTTTGAAATTTTAATAAAAAAATAAATCTTGTTTAATGTCTTCCTTTTCATCATTGTTATTCAGTGACATTAGTTTAGAATGTAATAAGCTTTATAAAACAATGTAGTCTGACAGAATCTATTAGAATTATATCAGTGATAAAGCACAAGAACATCTAAACCATATTAAACTGCACAATGAGGATACACCTAAAGGTAAACATTTCACCATCAGCAACCATGCAGTTGAGGACTTTTTGATTCTTGGACAGACATTCATAAAAAGAGGTTGATGCAAGTGTAAACTTTAGCATTAACACTTTAGAGACAGGTCACGGGTGAAAGGCCATGTCATCTAGTTTGACGACTCAAATTTAAAATTTTATTGAACTACTATTTCATGAATTTATGTCAATAAGTTTGGCATCAAACTGTAGATTATAATCAAATTTTAGTACTATACCTTACTCAATTTCTTAATTTAACAGTAAATATTAAAAACAAGACAAACATCGATTTTTGTCTGTCACGTAGTATGTTTAATGCAGTATTGCTTCAAATTAGATGTTTGTGAAGTCAAAATACTAAGTCTAGATTAATGTGATGGTCATAGTTCTTACTGTATAAGCATATCTTCTTTAATCTAAGTGCTTGATTGAATGTGATATTGCATTTCGTGTGTGGAGGGTGACAGCTTCGATCATGTAAGTATTGTGGTTTATCCGTTGGTTTTTGGTACAAATCAGTACGTAGAACACCATCTTTTAATGTTAGGTTTACATCTACAAAACTTATTTGGATAGTGGAGTAACCTAGAGTAAATTTAATAAAACTGTGGATGGTGTTAGCATGTCTATAAAAGGACAGTATTGAATTTTCGTCAACAGTCTCATCTCTAAGTCTCCCATAAAAATGTTTGGTGCTATCTTGGTGCCCACAGCTGTGCCTTTTGTTTGAACATAAAACTCATTATTAAATTCAAAAGAAAGGCAGGAGAGAGATGGTGCATCATCTCATAATGAATGTCATTGAGCCCGACTGATGTACTGCCAGACAGAAGAACAGCAAGCTTAAGTTCCACCGTGTAATAGGGCGATTATAGTCATAAAGAGAATCAGCTTGAAAGGAAACAGGAGATCACTCTGCCAGAGACTTGATGTCCAAGAAGGCAGGGGAAGATACAGAAGTGCTGGAGAGATAAGAAAAGCACTACCCAAGAGTATCTGCGATGCTCTGTACATCAGCAACTTCTTGGCCAATGGAGAGTAAGATGGAAAGGGGATGGGAAGTATATTTCCCATTGACGTTCCAAATCTTGTCCCAGATGACTTCGGAAGTGGTGGTAGAAGAGATGCTAATTGTGAACTTAATCTAAGATTCCTTTTGGTTTTGACGTATGACCTGGCATGGGCCCACTGAAAAGCAGTGCAGTTGGAAAGGGTATCCCAGGCCCATTGCTGAGCCTTCCATGCCTGCTGGCAGAGTGGAGACAACCATGGACAAGGATATCATGGTAAACGTGTCAAGGTTTTGGGGATAGAACAAACAGCTGCTTGAACACATCAAAGAATCATGACAGATGCTTTTGAATCTCCAAACTGCTGACACTGGAAACATCCGAGAGGGTTAGGAATATATGGCTGTACCTTACAGTTAAGATAGCCTGCCTTGACAGAGGCAGGTAGAGATGGCAATGTAAACATCAAAATCAGAATATTGGTTGGCAGCATAATTCCATCCTTGTGACTGCACGGAGCACAGCAGAAACTCCTTAGCTGGAGAAACCAGCAAGGATCTTTGACTCAAGGATGTTCTTCAAATTCCTCTTAACAATAACTCCTTGTGAGGAGTTCAAAGTAGCATGGAGAGTAACCTCAATAGGTATGTCCCCAAGGGCCTTTGACTTCAGGAGGAGTTTGCTGAGTTGATATAGATGTTTCCACCATCTGACTGACATGGGAGAGCCAGCAAACCTCTCTAATCCCTTCTGAATGAAAAAGGGAGACATTTGCCCTAAGGATTTGTCAGACAAAGAATGAAGAATTAAAAATTGAGGTACAGGAGCTGACTTGGGTGATGATTGTGTAACAGAGTCGTTTATGTGTGGTCACTTGCCCATTAACTGCTTTTTAATGTTTTATTTTTATTTGGATTTGGGGGATCCACAAAAAAGGAAAACTGTTCAGTACCCACTGACTCCACTCACAATGGAGTACTATAAGGGGAAGCACTACAATGCCAAACAATGACACTGTAGCTATACCAGGGCTTCGTGAGCACTATACCCAAAAACCAGCATCAGATACAATGTCCACAATACCCTTTGAGAATGCCCAACACTGGTAGTTGGTTGACCCTAGCCCAACAGGACCAGCCGATTGACCCTGGGGGAGCCACCTCAAGGCCACCTTTCTACAGGAAATCAAGGTCAAAGTGGTGTGTTGCAGTACCCCAGATACCAAATAACCACCAGGATCCTCTCCTCCCTTTCACAGGTCACCACAGAGGTGGATGATCAAATCCCAGAGGAGGTAAACTAAAAATACAGAACTTACCTTGAGAGATCCCTCACCACATACAGAAATCCACCTTGAGGGGGTGATGCTAATAGAGGAAACAATAAGAACATTCTGAAAGTAACACACCTCTGTAACATTTAAGTCCTATTTGCTGTGTGACAGTCTTCAGTATCATAAAGACAATAAAAAAGTGATTGATACTGCAGCCTGGACAAAAATACCACTGTAGTGAAAATTTAGAAAAAGGGAGGGACACAATACGTTAATAAATATGCATGCTAGATTTGCAGAATCTACAAATTTTGTTGTAAATACATGGCATGTTGTTGTTCTTAAGAGTTGCCATTTTTTCCCTACACTAACAGCACCATACACAGTTCTTATCTATAAAAAAAAAGTCAATACTCTGAGAAAGACAAGGTAAATTGTCTTGTCAATAACAGGAAACTATCTAAACAGTAAACTTCATTAATACTGTTAAAATGTTTTTATGAAATAATGCAAAATAATGAAAATAATTTTGCTGCCAAAATTTTAAAATCTAAATAATGAATATCGTGTATAAGGAAAAATAATAAACACACCTCCTCTTCCTCTCAGTGGTCCAAGAGGACCTCTTCGCAATGGTGGCCTTCCTCTTGGAAGTGGACCACCTCTTCTCAAAGGAGCTCCACGAATAGGTGGTGGTGGTCCTCCTCTTCCACGAGGCGGAAACATTCCTCTAAAATAAAATAAAATCTTTAACTGTTTGTAAATATCCTAAAGACTGGATTTCATTCTGTTATTCTAAGACCAAAATAAAGTTTTCAAATCATAAAAAAATGAAAACCAAGAAAATTGATAGAAACCACAGGTTAACAAATTTACCAACTTTTGAAAAATGCTGAATTCTAAAGAACTAAATAGTAAATTTTGCATTATAAAACTTTTTATCTTAATATTGCATAAAAATATTTGTAGCTTTAAAAATGATTGCTTTAATTACACAGGTCTGTGATGGTTTTATTGTCTTGAAATGTTTACATGTTCTACAGAAATTCCTGTACACTGAATCCGAATATGATATCCATTTTTCTCCATTATGTACATGTTTTTCACAAAATGTCATATGTACTTTTACATAAGTGAATCACATGCTTAAAATGTTAACAACCACTGGCTATAAATTTCTCTAGACCAATCGCAACGTGAGAGTCTTATCGATTATTCTAGAACCCACAAGAAACATGTCGCTAGTATATAAACAGTTAATAGGCTACATGACGTGTCATTTGTACATGCACTTTGACATTATTTTTTCTTTTCAATATTATTTGGCAACAAGAGCCTGTCAGGTCAGTTTCTCTGCTACTGGCAAACATGTAATCCAGTACTACCTGTTTATGGTCGGGCTGTTGGCAACTATACCAGCACCCCCATCTGGCTAGCCAGATGAGGGCAGTGGATCCCTGCAGGACTAAAAACTAAACCTGTCAAAGGGCAGATGAACTCACATGAGTCAATGATCATCCACTGCCACAAAACATAATTACCATCAATTTAGCCACGTGGAAGGTCAGAACAATGTATAGCTGTGGCAAACTGGGCAACATCAAGAGAGAAATGGATAGATTAAAAATCAACACACTGGGACTGTGCAAAGTTCAATGAATTGGGAGTGTTAACATTAGACAAGTACACCATTGTCTATTCAGGAGGACAGAAAGATGCAAAAGGCATTGGAATTGTATTAGACCCAGAATATGCAAACACCATGAAAGGATATTGGGCAATATCAGATCAAGTGCTGAAGATCAAACTAAGCGCTAGACCACTTGATTCCACACAACACTCAAGTTCATACCCCAACATCAAACAGCAGCAAGGACAAAATCGATCATTTCTATGATGATTTGGAAACTGCCATGAAACAATGCAACTCTTAGGACATTGTCCATGGAGACTTTAATGCTAAAGTTGGAGAAGAAAGAGTGGAAGACATTGTAGGTCAATATGGCTTGAGAATAGGGAATGAGAGGTGATAGAGTAATAAAATGGGCAAAAATGCATGACCTCATGTTTGGAAACACCTGGTTTATACAGCATAAATGGAAATTGTGGATGTGGAAGAGCCCTGGAGACAGTGCTCGAAACCAGATCAACTTCATCTTGATAAAAGATTTAGGAATGCAATGTTAACATGCAAAACTTTACCAGGGGCTGATTGTAACAGCAATCATAACCCAGTGCTTACTAAGAACAGAATAAAGCTGAAGAAAATGAAAAAGACAGTCAAAAATGCCAAGATCAACCTGGTACTTCAGCAATCCAGCAATCAAGGCACATTTTGTAGTAGCAGTAAAGAACAAATTCAAGGTGGTAGATGGATTAGAGGATGTTGAGAAACAATGGAAATTGTTGAAAGAATCTATAAACCAAGCAGCCACAGACACAATACCACCAGTTCAAAAAAGAAGTAGGAAAAATGGAGGACAGATGATATTTTAAATCTAATGGACAAAAGAAGAGAAAGTAGGAATACAATAGACTAAATAGAGAGATACCAGAAAAATGCATACAAGCAAAGGAGGAATGATTAAATGACATCTGTAAAGAAACAGAAGAGCTTTTCAATCAATACACAAAAGTAATGTACAAGAGAATTGACCAAGTATGTGGGAGAAGGGCATGTTCATCAACAGTTTGTCTAAAATCAAAGGAGAGAGATGTCATCTTAGAAAAGGACAAGATCTTGAAGAGGTGGTAAAATACATCAAGGAAATTTATAATGATCAAATAATTGAAAACTTTATATTCAGAAATAATTTGAGGGACCTCCTATTTTGAAAGAAGAAATAAAAAGGTGCAATAAAGAAAATGAAAGCTGGAAAATCCCCTGGGCAAGACAATATTACAATCAAAATGATTGAGGGATTAGATTAGTTTGGCATTGACACAGTCACGAGTTCTTAAAATAACACCTACGAAACAGGCCATATCTCAACAAACTTATCAAAATCAATATACATAGCAATACCAAAGAAACCAGATGCAACTGAGTGTGAACTACACCAAACAATATGTCTTATAAGTCACCTGACAAAAATATTATTGAAAATAGTTATGATGAGAGCAAGAAATAGAATCAAACCTGAAACATCAGAGGAACAATGTGGATTTGTCAAAGATAAAGGCACAGCGATTGCAATTTACATCCTGAGGACCATCATAGAGCATGCAATCAAAGTATAGCAAGATTTGTTTGTTTATTTTATAGACTATACAAAGACATTTGACAAAGTGAAACATGAAGTTGTAATATAAATTATTGAAAATATCAATTTAGATGGTAAAGATATGAGAATCAATAAAAATATAAATTGGGAACAAACAGCAACAGTCAGAGTTGAGAATGAGCTTGGCCGATTTCACAAGATAAAAAGAGGAGTCCATCAAGGATATGTGTTATCCACTGATCTCTTCTTCTTGTACAGTGAAATGATCATGAGAGAGGTAGAAGACATGCCAGACATAAGTATTGAAAGCAACAATGTAACAATATCAGATATGCTGATGACAAAGTGTTAATAGCAGGAACTGAAAAAGATTATCAGTCCTTACCTGACTTTGTAAATAAAGAAAGCAGAAATATAGGACTCAGCCTAAACACCAAGAAAACAAAAACCAGCGTTATATCAAAGAAAGAAACCAGTCCAAAATGCACTTTATCATTAAATGGTACTTTTCTCAATCAATTTTACAAGTTCAAGTACTTAGGGAGATGGATTACATCAGATGGCAGATGTCCAAATGAGATCAAGAGCAGAACTGCACAAGCTAAGACAACATTTATGAAGATGAAAAATATATTAACTAGCAATGGTATATCAATGAAACTGTGCAAAAGTTTTTAGCTGCAACATCAAACTAATCTTGATGTATGGTTGCAAATCATGGACAATAAATAAACAAATGGAAAAAAATCACTTAATGCGATAGAAATATGGTTTCTGCATAGAATGCTTTGGGTTTCCTACAAAGACCGGAAAACAAATGAAGAAGTTCTACAACAAGCAGAAACAAAAAGAACATTGATAACAAATATAAGAAAAAGACGAGCAGATTGGTCAGCAACCATTCAGGTTTTATAAAAACACCAGTAGATCTGCTAAAACAAATTTTTGTTATAAAATCTCACTTTCAGTTATTATTTACCAAAAAAAAAAAAAGGCATGGACAAATAACTGGCTGTTCTTTTTATTTATTTTTCATGTTTATAACACTTTTTTATGAAACTTCGTTGGAGATATCAATATCCAACATAAAAAATGCTAGATCTTCAATATCGATTATTGAAATATGACCCCAGCTACATTTGCTTTTCGAGTCCTCATGTATATTTAGTCATATGCGTACAAATTGGAGAATGTGCAGAATACAGTTCAAACATATACGGTACGATTGACACATTACATCTATCTTTGCATATTTCTTTTTTCTCTTCTTCTTTATAAGTTTACACAAAGGACACACAGACATCCATTTTCCCAAATGATATCATTCTCATTGTAGAATGTATTGAAGTTCTACAAAATACATAAGAGTTGTGTATTTCAAGCCATGGCCTAAAAACCAAAGACTATCAAATACATATTGGAAACATTCTTGTACATGACATTTTCAATATTTGCACCTTTAGGGACTTATATTCCTAACCAATTTAATGATGTACCATAGATAGAAATATAAAGAGATGACCATGAGAAAAAATTAGCTCAGCTAAGTGTAGCCCCAATAGACAGACATCTGTTTTTCTTGTTTTTCTCAAATGATATTACTGTAACATGTTATGCAGGACTCACCAGAGATGTAATGCATCATCATAATTTGTTTTTACTCTCTATTTTTCTTGCAGCTTAGTAACTGCAGTAAGCAATACAACCATAAAAACTGTGCTCTTGGTCTAAGTTTAATTACTTACCGACCAGGTGGTCTGCCTCTTAAACCAGGCCCACCACGAGACACACGAGGAGGACCGCCTCTCCCTCTCATTAGTCCACTGCCTCTTGCAAATGAATCTCCCATTTTTGTAACTGTAAAAACATAAGTTAATTAGGAATAGTGGATATTTACTAAAAAACAATTCATTCTTAAAATTAATTTTATTTTCACAACTCTACTGTGAATGAATCTTTGCCACAACAAACCATGACATTTTTTAAATTATGACCACAATCATTGCTTGAAACAAGTATCAACAAACATTTTTGATTATTTTTTTGATATTTCATTTATTTTATCTTATAAAAAAAAACGTAAAATCCCAACAAATTGATTTTTCAACTGATCTAAAATATTGTTGAATAAAACATATGTATAGGTTTCTTTAATTAGGACACAATCAGATATAAAAAAAATTAAATCAGATTGTGTGTATGAGAGTTTTAAACATATTGTGAAAAAATATTCTTATATGTATATACATTTAAATAAAATTAGACTTTTTCAGGCATACTGTGTATTAATCCTTTCCAGACTGAAAGGGTATATTTGATATACCTTGATTTTTTTCCTTCTCACAATGGAAATACTTAATAAATAGTAAAGATCAGATATCAATTTTGCAATGAATATGATAATCCGATAGCATTTCTTTCAATGGATTATCTCATAAAATGAAGCAAGCATGATACTACTTGCACACTCATACATAATAGTGGTAGAAGGACCTACGCAAAAGTTACCTAGATGAGTCCCCTTCAGGAAGTGCCTGAAAGGAACCCATGGAGTGTGACATCCTATATCATGGAACAGTATAGGGGTACACCCATGGAGACTGCACCTCATCTGTACCAGGGTATACCCTTCTCCCATAAAGAAGAGATGTCACTAGATCGGGCATAAAACAAACACAATCCAGAATCTGAATCATAGATGTGCCAACTAGTGTAGTGTGGTTAGGACATGTGGGCATGTAATGCAGCTGTAAAGGAAGTTTTACACTAGGACTAGACAATGGTGAGGACCAGGATAAACTAAATGCAAAAAAAGAAAAAGGTGTAGAGAAAAGTTTAGCGTAGTAAATGAGTACAGAAATAGTTCTAAAGACAGGCTTAATTGTTACTATTGTGATGCTAGAAGTATATGAAAAATAAAACATTTAGGGCACTGGTTGGAATGGAAGATTTAATATGATGGGAATAATTGAAACAAGTTTAAATGTAGATGATTTTAATGGCAGAAATTTGTTTGAAATACAGTTATAGGTTATTTAATTTTCGAGGTCAGACATCCGGGAACTTTGCCCTCCCACAATGCAGTGTCTGCATAGCAACCAAGGCAAAGGGGCAAACAAATATTACAATAAAGGGGAAATTTAGTTCAATCCGTACACTTGCTGACTGTCTAGACTCGTATTCATAACAACTATTTGTGTTTATGCAAATATGGTGAATAATTATTGTGTATTTAATTTCACCAATAACAAGTCAAAAAGACCTGAATTTTCCTTCTATTTGATACCCAGTCAAGCTACTGAAAATGAGAGAAACCAAGGCCAGCCAGGATAACTGACAAGAAGAAAAATCGTTGAAAAAAATACTCAAACAAATGGGCCTTAACAGGGATCTATAAATCCAAGTACCAAGAATTGAATGAATGAACGAAAAGAGAGAAGAGTGTTGTGGCTGAAAGCTACCAACTGCAGAACACAGGAAGCAAGAGGAAAGATGTGGGAGCCAAATTCTGACTACAACTCTGTGTGTTTAGCTCATTTTATAAGTTGTAAATGTTGTATTCCGATTTTTTTTTTGACACAGGGTAACTGTACAAGTCCAGGTACTGCACACTGGGCCATTCTATTAAGTCATTGATCCATGAGTCAGCATAGTGCTGGTAGGCACAAGAATCAAGCCCAATTAATTGTAACTTCACTCGATATCTTGCTGATGCCTCAGCTGACAACTTCTCCATGTCTTGATAAGACATTGCAATTGATAATTTGACTATCAAACAATAATATATGAACAGTAATGGAAGTATTTGCAAATAAGCTTCAGCAGTAACACGTGTACATGGAAGACATATATAAATTGTGTACATGTAGCTGTACTCGCTTTGCTATTGTTTTGCCTCTTTGTCAAGATGGCGATAACATTACCAGGCAAAATCACAGGACTGTGATCATGCTGACCTCAAGAATAGGGATAGAGTACTAATGAGAAGGGGGAAGAGTGGCCTTATATGTAAAATGTGAGTTACATTTTCCTGAAGTTGAGGAATCAAAGATAATAGTAAGGAGATTGAATCTAATTGAGTTTCTATTAGCAGATATAAAGGGAAAAAGCTTTTAGTGGGAATTTATTACAGACCACCAGATTACAATGAGATTAAGATTTCAGTTGTTAATTAGGTCATAATTATGAGTGATTTTAATTTCAGGCCTATAGATTGGGAAATGCTAGAGTCAAACCATGAGGGAGAAATGTTTTTGTTCAAGATAGATTTCTTCACCAATTGGTCAAGAAACCTACTAGAAACAATGTTATTTTAGATTTATTGTTAACTTCTATTACAGAAATTGTTGAGAGGATGGAAATTGGGGAATATCTGGGTGCAAGTGATAATTGCTCTATTAGATTTGATGTTTTGCTGCATATGGAGATTAGGAATAATGATATTTTGGTTACAAATTTCAAAAAAACTAATTTTAAAGTGATGCAAAAATAAAAACCTGTTGTGAATTGGGCAGCTGAATTATTTGGAGACACTGATCAAATGTGGAAAATTTTTAAAAGATAAATTTTTAAATGTTCAAGATAAACATATTCCTTATAGAAAAACAAGGCTGGCTCACAAAGGGAAAAAAGATAAAATTAAAGAAAAGCATCAAAAATTTAAGAAATTTAAATTGATTAGTATGACAGGAGATTTAGAGAATTTTTTTGAATAGTTACATTTAAAATAAGTAATTAACTAATGTATATACTAAAATTTGAATTATAGTATACAATTTTATACCAAACTTATGGACATAAATTCATAAAATTTTGAATGCAAGTCAACAAACATGATGACATGGTCTTTGACCCATGTTGATAGGGTTAAATATGAAAAAAAGATGAATCAACACTATCAATTATTTTAACAGTCATAAACACCACAATCAGATTCACTCTTAACTTTTCTCTCAAGAGAAAACAATTTCAGAGTTCTTAACTATCCTCATATGACAACTTTTCATCAAAAGTATAATCCTAGTATCCCTCCTCTGAATCCTTTCTAACAATTCAATGTTCTCTCTAAAACTGAAAACAGTACTCCAAATGTTACCTAAAAAATTAGCTTTACAATGACATTATAACCTCTTTAGATACAACCTAAAATCTTATTTGCCCTGCCAGGCTGCCACTTGCAACAGCATAATACTTGTATGGCTTAAAAGAGTAAGAACTAGAACAGCAAAACCTTTTTGCTTCATAACGAAGCTAAGATTATTCCCATCAAAATTATACTCAATATACAAATTATGATATACCATATGCATTACCTTGCATTTATTATAATTAAAAGCCATCTGCCATTTATTTGCTCAACTCACTAAAGAGCAGCAGAATTATCTTCACAGCTAACAGCATTCAAAACTTCAATATCACCAACAGATTTAAATAATTTATTGACTATTCCTTCATTGATGTAAATAAAAACAAGAGGGAATCCTCAATAGCCACAGCACATGAATTCTTTTAGGCAGGATTAGAGTAAATTAATCTATGAGACCTTTTTCCTTTTTATTAGCTATATTTTTGTGTGCTAGCAATGCAAAACATGGGGCACACATATACCCAATTTGATTTTATTACTAATCAGGATCTGTACCAGACTACCATCAAATTAAAATTCTTTTAGGCAGAATTAGAGTAAATTAATCTATGAGACCTTTTTCCTTTTTA
>NW_013666908.1:131896-145194 GCF_000517525.1 Limulus polyphemus | reverse complement strand
GACGGAGCTATGAGCTAAAATTTTGTACTTGGAAAAAACAAAACAACAAAAACTCAGAGCCGTTCTATGAGCCGCGGCAAAGCGGCTAGAAATATTATAGCTTATATTTTTGTGTGCTAGCAATACAAAACATGGGGCACACATATACCCAATTTGATTTTATTACTAATCAGGATCTGTACCAGACTACCATCAAATTAAAATTCTTTTAGGCAGAATTAGAGTAAATTAATCCGTGAGACCTTGAGTGTAGTCAAATACATTGATTAAAAGGGTTTGATCTTCTGAGTCCAAAACTGTAATTAGATATCAAACTGGTCAAGAGATGGCAGTGCTATGAGCTAAAAGTTTGTACTTGAAAACAATCTCAGAGCCATTCTATGAGCCACTGTGCCACAGCTAAAAAACAAAGGTCCTAACTCTGAGCCCTAGGGTACCCCACTTGTGACATTAATTTAGCTTGACTGAATTCTATTTACAACAAACCTTTGCTTTCTTCCATCCATACAGTTTTTTCTATACAATGAACCAACCTATCCCCCCAATTCTACAGAGATAAGGTCACCACACATGGTCAAAATCAAACAGCCTGGCCCCTACCAGTCCTGTACCAACCAGATAGTCACTGATACTGTTTATTGTTTTATTGCTCTTTGAATCATGTCTAACTACTAGTACTACTCAGCCATTATAATATAAGTTGTAAATCACTTAAGGAACTAGCCTAAAGAGTTTCCTATTTCACATTTTAGTTAACTTTGTAATAATAAATAAAAAATACACATGAAAAATAAGAAATAAAGTACTTACCTGGGCCTTCTATTTATTTGCTATGGAGTGTTGATGACACTTAACCCTACTTTTTTTTATACTAAAGGTAGTAGTGAAGTAAACATTGTTTATTTAATTGAATAATGTACCAAAACATAGAATAATAACATGCAAAAAGCAGACAATGTCCCATAACTATCACAATTTTTATAGCTTTCTAACTATGCGACAATAGCCATTACAAATTTATCCAAGCTAGTCAATGTGTTTTCCTTTGGAATGAAGCTTGTACTGAAAACAATGTAATATAATGTGTCATTTGATAGTAGATGAAAACCTTGGCTTTCTATTGGTTAAAAATAATATAGTATTAAATGTATGAGAGAACTATTGACAAATCCTGAAAGAGAGGATGTGACAGGTTGATGTGGCAAGAGGGGCCTGATTTTCTATTTGATGGTTCTGTAACCAAACAAAACTGAAGGCTATGAAAATTATGCTTTATCTGATTGATGACAATACTATAATAAGCAATTTACATTAAATTTCATACTTTTTTGGAGAGGTGATAAATAAATTGGAAAAGAGGCGATGCCTAGAGAAAAAATGTCATTTCTCACACTAGGGGAAATTCAAGATTTTTTTTAATATTGAATTATAAAATTAAGAACTGAAAACTTCTATACTATTAAAATATAGATTATCGTCTTCAATTTTATGCTATACTAATTGATATAACATGAACAAACAAAAAGTAGTTTAACTAAGTTTTGAATGTAACTCACTAAAAACCCTGTAACATACACAGTAAAGGATGCCCGTAGCAAAAGGGGTAATTTCTGCTGAAAAGTCACTATATATTTTATTCTTCAAAAAGTTAAGGAGACCATGTTGTGAAGAGAGTGATGAGGTCCCACCAAAAAAAAAGAAGTTAACTGGATTAATTTGAAAAAAAATTTGTGGCAACCTTGTTCAGTTGTAATATCTTCAAGTCACTTCTTTCTCTGGTTAATCAATTTTTGCATATTTTGCAACAGCTGAGGTGTTTGGTATTTCTTGCAGTTTTGAAATTTTACTTTATATACCAGGAACTATTTTGTTCATGAAGTGCCATGTATGGAACAATTAAATATTAGGGTTTGAAGCTGAATAAGTGTTATTAGAATAAAAACATACCATTTACCTCTTTTTCGTTAGTGGATGTCTTTACAAAGAGTTAAGACTATTGGTGCTGAATTTAATTGCCATAATGAGTTAAAATGATGAATGTTAAAAAGATGCTAAGCAATATTTGCTAATCAAATTCAATATTGATATAAATGTTTCTGCTGATCAAATCTACCAAATTATTTTGTTCCCTGTAACATCACACCCATGGTCACAGTAACAGGTAGATAAACCATGGTAGTGATAGCAGTTGAAGTTATCGTGACAACAAATTGCAAATTCATCACTGAATTTGAAGCGGATAAGTATACCAAGATGAAAAGTCTTGGTAATAAATAAGTTGTCAAAAGACAGAGAAAAAAAATTCCATTAACAACATTCAACTCCTACTGAACTGCTGTTAGGTTATCGAAGTTGAACATTTAAATTTAAAAACTAAGTACAAAAGTAACAAAATTTCACCAAATTTGAAAACTCAAAGAGCAGTGAGCAAAATGTCTAATCACTTGAGTGCCAACTCTAGAAGTGAAGATAGACTTTGTAATCCAAGTGAGAGACAGCTGCACTAAGAGAGTATGTTGTGCTCCTATTGGTAGAAGGTTGTTGTATGCTTTATGCACGATACAGGTGGGGGTAAGTGGGAGTATCAAGGCTAGTGGCAAGCCAAAAAAAAACAAAAACACTGAGCATATAGAGGGCAACATTAATCACGAAAAGCTATTATGTGAGTGTAAGTAAAGTATTGTATCAGAATTTGCAAAACTTTTCCCAACACTTATGTAAAACTAGCAAGTCTATAATTACTAGAACAATCATTATCACCTCCCTTGAAAAGAATGAACATCTGCCATCTTCCAATCTTCTGACACCTGCCCACTATTCAAGGACATAGTAAAAATAGTAGGAAGTGGCTCACACACCCAATCCCTAAGCTCCTTTAAAATCCTTAAGGAAGTATCATCTGGCCAAGGCACTTTACCATTCTTTAAAATTCTCAATTTTTTTCTTAACAAACTCAGCATTAAAGTGATCATCTTGTTTCCATCTAGCAACTGTTTAGGTTGAGGAATATTGCTAAAATCTTCATTAATAAAAACTGAAGAAAAAGTAGAACTTAATAATCTAGCCATCCAATATTCATCAGATATTAGCCTTCCTTTATCATTTCTCGAAGGCCCTACTCTTATCCTAACATTTTGCTTACCCGTAATTTAACTAAAGAAAACCTGACTATTAATTTTTTAATATCTTCAGCCAACCTTTTTTAAATAAAACTTTTTTCATATCATCTTTTTGATTTCTTAATTTCCCATTTGACCAACTCTCTTGATCTTCTATAACCCTCCAAATCTCCCATTGTTGTAGACAATTTAAACTTTTTAAATTCATAATGTTTTTCTTTGATTTTTATCTTTTATAACCTTTATGAGCCAAGCTGGTTTTTTTACTTGCAGCCACCTTTTCTTTTCTATAAGGAACATACTTATCTTGAATATTTAGGAATTTGTTTTCAAAATTTTCTACATTTGCTCAGTATCTCCAATTAATTCAGATGCCTAATTTACAACAGATAATTTATGTCTCATTTCTTCAAAATTTACATTTTTTGAAGTTTAGAACAAAAATCTCATTATTCCTTCTCTTCATATGCAGCGAAACAATAAATCTTTTTGAAGAATGACCATTTGCACCCAGATTTTCTCCAATCTCTACCCAATTTCTATATTAACAGTTAAGAATAAATCAAAATAGCATTGTTTCTAGTAGGATTCCTAAACAATTGAAAAAAAAAACCTCCTTTCACTGACATTAAATTATTCCATAATCATAATCTCATTAACAGCTGAATTCTTTATACCACTGTAGTTTCTCATTAATTTCATCAGTTTCATCTCATGGTCTATAACAAATTCCAAGTAACAGCCTTTTCCCCTTATAACCACTAACATAAATCTAAACAGAATCAACCTCAATGTTATTAGCTTTGATATCCTCAACTTGAACAGGATGCAACACATATTTTACATATAAACAACCCTTCCCCCGTTTTTAGTACTCAATCTATATCAAACAGACTATAACACCATATTTCAAAGAAATTGTGATCACCAAAATTGTCTACTTTTAACAAGGTTTCCGTTATTTCCATTACATCAAACTCTTCTGTTCCAAGCAGTGCTCTAAGGTCATTCACTTTATTTCTTATACTTCTAGCATTACAGTAACAGTTTACCTACCATTAAAACTACTTCGGTACTTTGTTCCTACACTATATTTCTCTATATCTTATTTTTTGTTCATTATTCTGACCCACATCACTGTCTAGTCCAAGTTTAAAGCTACCCTTGCAGTTAATAGATTTTACAAACCATCCATTCTAAAAAGCTCCCTTTTGCCATTAAACTGATCCCACAAATACAACTAGCCAACCTGCTCATCCTTACATACTAACCTAAGTACAGAATCCAGCCCTAATGACCTTTTTATAATTTCATCCCTACAATTAAGTCTCAGAAGTATTCCTGACAGCATTACATTATTATGGCCCTTTTATTTGAATGCCTTCTACTTAACAATTAGCTCCTCTGATCTACCTTTCCCTACATCATTAGCCCTTATATGCACTATCAAAATTGCATCATTGCTAGTATCCTTTATTATTCTACTTGCTCTGTCAGTCATATCTCCCACCTCTGTCCCTGGAGAGCATAATCTAATTCTCTTTTTTTTCCTAATTACCCCATAGACTATTCTATCCACGTGCTGTGCTAAAAAATTACCTACAGCAATAACCTTATGCTTCCAGTCCCATCCTTATCTGTCTTTTTTTTGTTATCCATCCCTCTCTTAATTCATCTGCACAACCTAAAGGTTGAAATCCATTATTATCCCCATTAGTACTCTTTTTAACTTCCTAATCTGGCCAACATGTTCTCAAGTTAGTAACTACAGCTTGCATGCAGCGGATCTATTTTTATTTGAACTTGAATTTTTATTCACAACTTAATGAAATGAACAATAACAAAGCTTTACACATTAGTCACACTTGTAGGTACAGTGAAATTAATGAACTTTTTTAGAGTGCCATTCAACTTGGTATTATGTATTTGATGTAAGAGTTATCAACTATTCATTTCACACTATATTGCTGATTTAGTGACAGTTCACGGAAGAGGAAATACCAAATACAAGATACAGTGATAATAAAAATACTGTAGATATGTATTTCAGAGGTTCTAGCTGTTATTCAAAGGCAATATGCAAATTGTACAATGGACAAAAGTATCTTCATTCTTTACATGAACATCACCTTGTAGTTGACTTGTCAAGAGTCTGAATACAAGTCTTGAATATTAATATTTTAACATCTGATATTTTGTGTACAACAGACTTGTACATTTTACAAAAGCTTCCCTTATTTTGTGGAGATACACATAGAAAATCCAAAATTACAGTCAATATTCCTTCTCCAATACGGGGCCAATCCATTGGACCAATTCTATGTACATTAAGTATTGTCATCAAAGTTCAATTACAAGATTTGTAATAAGACACATTTAACTTGAAAGACACTAATTTTCCATTTCCTAACACTAATATTTCTACAATTTACTATTCATGGCTTATCAGACACAATACAATTTGTTCAATATTACAAAATTCTGTAGATAGAACTCATAATCTTACTCTTATTTTTTACAAGGGTTTTTTTCTCCTAACATATTTTTAACATCACATTTATTCAATTCTGTGGTAAGTTTAACAACTCTACTTGCAATTGTTCATGGGATTAATTTTACAAAATAGAATGGACTTTCACATAAATGCAACTAAAATCTTTTTATTTTTCTTGTATATTTCCACCCACAACATAATTATATAAAAGACATTAGAAATTATTTGTAGTTTAAGCACATATCCAACGTACACAATAAGAGAGCATGTTATTCCACCAGTATGATGCATTATAACAAGAAACCAAATACTGAATGTACACAGTTGATCATGACCCAAATATTAATAAATGTCTAATTTAAGAGCAATAACTAGATGAAAAAAAAAAAATCCAGTATTTAATCAAGACAAAAAGTACTTATGTAGTATTTGTGAGAATGTCAGAAAAGATTAACAATTATGAAATTATCATTGCACACTCAGTTGTACAATTAAGTTGTTGCAATAAACCAGTGGGTCCTAAATTTTTTATTTGCAAAGTATACAATGACATTTGGCATGCTGTAGGCCCCTGCATAAGTAACTAACTTTTATCACTATAATTTGTTTACACAATGAATGAAATATTTGAAGTTTCTGAGTCATTTGGAAATGAAAATTTATGTATATGCTATGATCCTCTGAAATCATATCTTAACCCCTCAGATGTTCCATGACCTCAGTTTAGGACCCTCTGTAATAGAAAAATGTAATCAAATACCAACTAGCTATTTGAAGTAAATATACATTTTCTGTGTTCAATTGCCACAGTACTGGTATCATGTCGTGTTTTTATTAAGTGAGTTGGAACAGGTATGGAACAGCAAATGTACATAATTTATCAGTAGATTATATTATTATAGTTACTGTTTAGACTATGCCAAACTGAGCTTTAATTACTATAGTAACATAAATCAAACCATGCAAATTTCAGGTTATTTAGTTAGCCTTTATGAGTTTATCCCTTTACATTATATCACCTCCTAATACTGAGTAATGGTTAGATTAACAATAATAGTACTACTACGTTTTTAGTTCACATAATTATCCCTTTTAAACTGCTTAATTCATCATAATATTAAAATCTTCTGCCCAAACTAATGCCTGTCATGATTTCTTCAGTTAAGGAGAAATTGATGAAAACAAGCAAATTTACAATCATTACTCACTCAGTCACTGGTACTACAAATTACAACTTATAATCTCCTCAGATTATAAACTTATCATAATGAATTAGGATATCAGTCATAAGACTGAAAATGAGATAATTAACGCCTTGTCAAAGACCAGCACTGTAGTGGTGAATCCCATCTATTACAAGTATACCCCAAATCATATTTGTGCGATCTGTACAAGGAAAACAATGCAAAGTCACATAAAACTGAAATAACTAGTCTCAATCAAAACAATGACCTAGCGTATCCCTTTGCTATAAAGGAGACGTGGAGTGGATATAGTTTATTTAAAACTTTAAAATGCTGATTTTTCTGAACTAATTTCGCGCCGACATAAGCGCATACTAGTAATGGTATTGCTAGTACTGCATAATGGCAGTAGGGAGTGACTAGTACTATTACTAACGGTATTGATCAGTTAACTACAGTAAAGTCTAAAGACCACATTTATGCTTATTTTCAGTTATATCTTCCAATGAAAAATTCCTTAAGACGAGAAAACACAAGTGAACTTATAGAAACTTACCTTGTTTTCTGGCGAGTACTTGTATTAATTAGAATTATCAATAATATAATTGCGCGAAATAATAAAACTAGCACTATAAAAAAACGTTTATTGGCTAACGCAGCCTTTGTTAGACATAAAGCCCTCTGCAATTTAATAAGCTCATTAGGAAAAAAATTAATATATATTTCTAATATTAATAAAAAAAGTGTAATATACTGTTTCTCCTGGTATTATCAGATATTTTATTATTACTTTTTGTGGTTACAAAGAATGTAAATATTGCCAGTTTTTATAGTGTGATATCTGAAATACTGATCTCCCACATAATAAACGGTAATGACTAAATGGGTGTAAATATGTGGATTCGTGACATTTTGAAAAGTAGACATTAAAAAACAACGAACTTCGTATCTTTATTTATGCATTTTTAAAATTTTTAGTTCAGGCTTTAATACTTATTTATAAGCTTTAGACGAAAAGAATGTGTCAGGCTTTAAGCTTTTTGTTAACCTTACTATTGTAATGTATTCTATCGTTAAGCGGAATATGGAGCGGATGATGTCACTCTTCGCTGCATTATAGATGTCTAAAACTACGTATGAGCCATCCAAAATGGACGTTGTTGTAATATGATCATAAAATTATCAGACTGGAATATTCACTTCTCTCAGTTGATTTTCAATCTCTCACAGCTGCTCATTTATGTAAAACATATCTATTAGGTAAATGCATGATTTTGCATAATTTTTCTAAAGTGAGCTTTTTCTCGTTCCTTAATACTTCTGTTTCACCTGCCTTTCCTTTTTGATACTATGTTTTACTTTTTAGGTTATTTAGTTCAACTGTAATTGCAACACTACAATCTAATGTGGCAAAGCGGTATGTATGCTGACTTACAACACTAGAAACCGGGTTTCAATAGCCGTGATGGGCAGAACACAGATAGCCCTTTGTGAAACTTTGTGCTTAACTACAAACAAACAATAATATTAACATCATATAGTTATTCATTGGTTTTGGTAAAACGATTTTCGATATACCTATATTGACAAATACAGTTAATGGCATTGTGGTATTGGCTCATCACGTAATATCCTATTTCGTTTAAAGTCTATATGTCACTTCTTCTGTAACAAACTCAATATCATTTTATGGGAAATAACTAACGCTATACATGGCTTATGTATACAGTGCACAGTAATTTTATTACGATCTGTGACTTTTACAAAAATAAATATTCAGCAAGTGTCTACATGTTTATGAATATTTCATTTATAAAAACTGATCATTTTCTCATCGAAAAAATCATGTCTTCTTTCAATGGTATAAGCCAAACCTATATAAATTTACAATCTTATGAATATTTCAATACATTCAATTCTTCATAAACAGCAATGAAATAATTTGGTACACTGTGCCTTCTGTTTAATATGACTCAGGGTACAACTTAGACTTTTTTTCTTACTAGCTAAAAACTAGCGAGTTTATGAACAATTTCAGTCCCAAACTTAACCTACTATCCATTCACCAGCATGGAAGTTTGGAATATATTGAATTGCCTTTTGAGGCAGTGTAAGATTATAACATAAATGACACTTTAAGAAATATTTACATCTTAACATTCTGACCAAGTTTCTTTATTATCTGATGTTGTGCTCTCCATATATATATGTATATTAGTGTTGCTGAACTGGTTCACAATTTTTAAAGAGACATTTTGATTCAAAACTAACAATTGTCGTTTATGTTACAAATGAAAACAAGTTTTTCAGTTTCTGACATTACCAGAGTTTCTATAGCTTATAGCAGGGTGGTCCAACTACAGGCTCACGAGATGATTTTTGTGGTCCGCATGCCCCTTGGTTTTTTTTTTCTGTTGGGGAAGAAATCTTAAGAAATATGAGAAATGTTTTTACTTTAACGACAATTACAGAAATAACAGCATGCCAGTATAGTTGTAATAAGCCTTGTATACTATTTTTAAATTCTTGGAATCATTTACTGCTTGACTGTACAAATCGTATTCTCTCTATCGGTTGCAAGGTTAGCCTAGCGCCCTAGTCTTTGCACTTCACAAGAAGTAATATTGTATATTTTATACATTGCTCATAGCACATAAAAAGCAAGCTGTGAGTGGTTGCTTTTGATTTTAGAACTGGAGCTGTGATTATCTGGCGACACTAGGTGACACTGCAAAAAAGTGTTTCCACTTTTACGTTAGATTTGATTAGTCGATCTGTATCACACAAGGAGGGCGTATCGTGTAAATGTGGTTTCAGAGTATTCACGTTTATAGCCAAAACTATATTCAGTGACTTGTAAATTGGACCCCATAATGAATGTCCACAAAAAAGGAAGGTTTTCAAAGAAAATATGCCATTTAACTTGAATTGGGAGGGAAATTTTTATTTATTGAAAACAATGTAAAACTGTAGTGTCTTTTTTGTTTACAAACCATTGCTATACCAAAATAATACAACATAAAGTGCCATTAAGACACACAACAAAAGGGTTTAGGAGCAATGAAGACAACACCCTCGAGGACATGGAATGATGGCAAATATTGAGACTCTGGAAAATAAAAGAAATCTGAAGATCTTGATTGAGAGTAAAGAAATAAGATGCCACACAAATCATTCACTTCATTTCAAGTTACAACAAAGAACAAAAAATTGACCAAAGCATCAAAGTCTCAAACATTTAGCTAAGAACCTATGTACACCTGTTTAAGATGTCCTACACTGCATGATGGTACATGTGAGATTCTGACACCAGAAATAGATAAAGAAAGAGTACATCTTTGAAATCTGTTTAACAGTACTAGGCATTGTAGGTAAAGGGAATCAAATCCCTGTAGTACAACAAACTATCGGATTGGAACTTATCAACCTTGAGTATCTCAATGGCAATTTGATTCGTGTATACGGATGGGTCTGTCACTGAGAAACGGAGGAAATAGGACCTACATTAGGTATCTAGATTGCCATAACACTTCTCTGTCCATTCCTGGAGGACAGCTCTGCAACAACTTCAAAGCTGAAGTGTCAGCTATTGCTGCTGCAGCTGACCACCTCAGAAAATCTGAGAAGGATTTAAAAATATTATTCTGGCAGACTCAATGTCCATTCTGCAAGCCTTGATATCCAAAACCACCGATGCAGCCATCAGAGATTTGCAAGACAGCATCCAGAAGGTCTCACAGAACTGTCTTGCACTGGATTCTGGCGCATTACAGAATCTAAGTAATGAGACAGCAGACAGACTGGCCAAAGATAGGAACCGAAATGCTGGCTTCAAATCACCATCTCCCTCAGAGAAGCCAAAAACCTTACTGAAGCAGGAATTCAAGAATGACTGACACTGTAATTATTGAAGTTACAACCCACAGCAAGACTCATTCATATTTTTGGGCAAAAGGTAGGCTTCAACTATTTACCACCGATGAACTGGCCATTGTGGTCTCCATGCTCATTTGAAGAAAACCAATCTTGCACACAGACAGTTCATATCCCAGCAAAATGTTTCAGGACTGTCCCTTTTACACAGCCCAGAGACTTTGAACCTTGCCAGTGGGAGTAGACCAACATATTAAGTTGTGGAAATTGATGGCAGACCTTAACCCGACCACCCGGTTCATGACCTCTATTGGACGGAAGATCTGACGACCAGTCAAATACGGAAGAAGAATCTAGTGGAACTAATAAGATCTTCTCAAGCTAGTTACACACGGTTAATTAGGGCATCATGCATACTCTCTCAAAGAAAGTGTTGACATAAAAATGTACATTCTGTATAAAGAACAACAGCTAGCAAGTCGGACTGGTGTCCCTTGGATATAATATCCTTTACCTTGAAGTGAGAGTGATTGTCAGTCACGTGGGTTGTGTGTAAATCCAGATTTAAACCGCCATGATTATTTTCGCTGTATAATGCAATGTTTTCCTAGTCTGGGAACAATAGCTTTGACAACTTTTTAACTGCTTAAAACAGGACCTTTTCAATAACTTTGAGCTTTGAAGCTTGTCAGAACCATTGAAAATTAGGGAAAGTCAAAGCCCTGCTTCACCCTACAGTTCCTGGTAAACCTCTTATTATCCTGCAGTTTCTACTTATTGACTCTGAAGGAAATCAGTGAATCTAAGAATACCAAATTAAAAACAAATTGTATCTTTCATATGTATATCTATAAAAAGTAGTGTGCAGTTAGTTTGTATTATTTTAATACTTTATTGAATAAATATATAGAACTATATTTCAGATTGATATTTTTTTTAACAAGGGTGTTTTTCGTGGCTTTTTATTAGGGATGCACGGTACCCGGCCAGATATTCGGCCCCGACTGGGTACTGGGCTACCTGGTAATACTCGAGATTAGGCATCTTAGCCCTAATCTTTATGGCAACTAATGCGGTACTGAAAGTTACGGTCAATAATTGATTAAGTTATAAAAAAAAACGTGTTCCAAGCAACAAAAAACTGACCGCATGGCTTGAGAAGTGGATTTCTGGGGAAGGTGGGAGTTTTGAGAACAATAGGGATTAGGGTTTGAGAAGTTGGGGCTAGGCATTGAAAGTTGAAAGTAAAACTTGAATGTTCTGTTGGTGATTATTTGGTTAAATGTAATAAACGTCAATTTCGTCTTTATTTCTAATTTTTGTGTATGTTGTTTTGTTGTATTCAGCCAAATTTTACTACCTGTGCAACTTTACTTTTTATCAAGTTTTAAACTATAGATTTGAAAGAAAGCAAATATTTTTTTTTTTTTGCAATGGCTATAATTTTGCTACAAAACGGACATAATATATTCACTTGAAAAACTTACATCTTAAATTAAAAGTTCTCACAAACTGATTTTAAAATCTAACACTCATTTAGGCCTGGCATGGCCTGATGGTTATGGCTCTTGACTCACAATGTGTGGGTCGCGGGTTCGACTGAACATGCTAGCCCTTTCAGCCGTGGGGACGCTATAATGTGACATTCGGTCCCACTATTCGTTAATAAAAGAGTAACCCAAGAGTTGGTGGTGTTGACTTAAGGATGGCTAGCATAGATAGCCACTGAGTAGGTTTGCGGGAAAGTAAATAAAAACAAAAACCAAAGCAAACTAACTATCTATTTTCACTCCATGTCTACAGTACTTATCAATTTTAGTGGAATCATAATAGGGACTTGTAGCTTGAGAAAATAATGTGTACAGTATTTTCAGTCTATATTTTTTATATTTAGAGTCCCTAGTTATAGGCTTGAAAAATATAATCTTTTATTTTGATTCAACTTGTTTCTGTATTTTTTGATGATTCCTATTTACCTTTTCAATTAACAATTTTTATTCATCTTGTATCTTTAGATATTTATGCCCATTTATGGAGAATATTTGTTTGTTGTTATGCACAAAGCTCCACAATGGGCTATCTGTGCTTTGCCCACCACGAGTATCGAAACCCGGTTTCTAGCGTTGTAAGTCCGCAGACATACCGCTGTGCCACTGGGAGCTATGGAGAATGTATTTTAAGCATATACATTCATTTGAATGTTATATGTTTTTCAACATTTTACTGCTGCATTGGCTTTTTTCCCACTCAACCATTATTTACTGAGCCAGGTGGTTTTGTGCCTGAGGTTTCATGTAAACGCGCATTTAACAAGCATCAGTACAAATGAAGACATTCACAACAATATCACATATGTTATTGTTACGACAGCGGAAGTCACGCGACACTGGGGGCATGCGCGCTGGAGTTTCTAGAAGGATCATGAAGGCCCCAGTGCATTCCAGACGCTCTCTTTTTAATATATAAGACTGGCGAGAAAAACCAGCGCGATAGACAGATAGATTGCAGAGATATGCAGATAGATCGAAGAGATAGATAAATGAGTCAAGCTAACAGTAGGCACCATAAGTTTATAGCGTGTGTTATAAAAGTTGTTAAGTATATTACTAAAATTTGTATCGAGAAAGA
>NW_013666908.1:109534-131886 GCF_000517525.1 Limulus polyphemus | reverse complement strand
CTTGTATCGCTGAAGTTCCTCGGAAAGAATTTATACCGGAAATTAACAAACAAGTAGATAGGCAATATTATGTATTTATAGCCACATAAATCGTCTTTCAATGAAAAATAATCAACTTTTTAAATAGGTCATAGACATTCGCAGTGTTTCATATAGTATATCTGTTTAGGTTTTGGTGCAAAATACTTAGTGGATTTTTCTATAGGCTTGGGAAACATAAATATGAATAATAATAATAATGAAATAATACTAAAATAGGCACTCACAATTTCAGCAAAATACGAAAATCAGTAGAATAAATCACCACTCACAAGAGTAGAGAAATCTACTATAGGAATAATCTAATATTAGAAAGCTCACTGAAATAGTCGAAGAAAACCACGTAGAGACAAAGTACAACAGTGAACTCGAGAAATGATGAATTCTCAAAATAGCAGTTTCTAATTAATGCACTATAAGTTGCATTATTAAAACACCGATTTTTTTCAATGGCTGAAAGTGAAGGACTTAGAGAAATTCTTCAAGGTGACAAAACGAAGACACTTGAATTAGTTTTATAACTACCTTATGACACACTGAGTGCTACATTCATTACTATTGTCCAGGTTTAATTAAATATTCGTAGCCGTTTTTTCTGTAGCGGCTTCTAAAACTATAATCAATAATAATAAGGCTGGAGACACTGTTATAAATATACACATTGTTTACTTTAATAAATCAAAGCATTTCCGACTAGTATATAACAGAGTATTTCGGACTAGTTTAATGGTGATTAAATGGCTTCGAATAACTCAGAAAATTCCATTATTCCAGAGGGCGAAAGTATCTGGAATATACTTAAAAATAGCCCTACAACCTTCGAAGAAGTTTGAATAGTAGTTGTGCATAGATTTTGGTGCAGTATACCTAGCCGTTTTTTCTGTAGGTTTCGGTGCTTGAATGGCTGCAATGAGAAACTTGGCCAGTTGCGATAAAAAACTGATAAAATATATCCCACTATTTCAAGGATCATCATAAAAATAGTACTAAGACCTGTGCAGTCGTTTTCTTTTAGTAGGTTCGAATAAAATATTCATAACCGTTTTTTCTATAGGCTTGTGAAACAATAATAATATGAAGAACAAATAGATGAATTTTGAATTCTGTTTAACAATCGGAAAATCAACTTTTTTATTATTATCAATATTTTAGAAGCAATAGTCATTGAGGTTAGAAAGTTTTGTGTGTTGTTTCAAGATCAAGTCTGCTTTTTAAGATGGTTTTTGCCCCTATGTTCTATTAGAATTTTTGTGAAAATCCTGGGTGAACTCTATCATGATGGTTCATGATATTTCACGCTCTCAATAATTACCTTTTTTGAATAATTACTAAAAGAGGGCGCTAAAGGCCGGCATGAGAAAATATAGTCTCACCATTTAGTATTTACTTTTATAAAAATATTATAAGTAGTTGTAAACGGGGAAGACAATTTTATAACAGTGAAATAATTGTAAGTTATGTTTATTAAAACTTTAAACTAAAACTGGAAAGTATAAATTATTTTATAAAAATTTTCCACATAAATCATATGATTAGTACATTAAGTTATTTTTTACCACTACAATTACAAAATTTCTATTAGTAAACATCACAGTGTAGTTAACTAGTACTAGTAGTAATAATATAAGATGCACTGATAGTGTGATACATCTCTTCAGTTGCTGCGCTGCACACAGTACAATGATGGCAAGAATCGTGAGACTATGACACTGTGAGTTTGAACACTGTTACAGTTGAATTCACAGTGTAGTAAACGAGCATTAACGAAGATTGAATTTTCAACATAATAGATTGCATGTAGTTGTAAGTGTAAACTTCCCAGTCTGCTTGAAGAATTCTGGTATTGGTAATACTAATACTGACATTGGCGAAAGGCCTTGTTGACCACTGGATATATACATGCATATACATATATTATATAATTCAAGGACAATAAGATATTTAGGCCACCCCATCTACTAAACTAAAATGAAAACACTCAATGCCATCTCTAATCATTCAAATATATATCAAGTCTTCCCCTAGATTAACTGCACCCATCACACCTGAAGGCAACCTATTCTAAAGGCCAATCACCCTGTTAGAAAAATAAAGCTGTCTTAGCAAAGATGACTCCTGCCCTACCAAAATTTATATTTGTGTCCCCTAATCTTACCATTCTCACCATTAAGCATAAAAAAGATGACGAATCATCACTATCTGTATACCTAACAGTCTTAAACACTTTAATCAAATACTCTCTAACTCTTCTGTTTTTCAAGATAAAAGAATTTCGGGGATCTTAGACTGTCATTCAGTGACAATGTGATGATAACCTTCCTGTAGGAAAGGGATCAGACATTGCTCACAGTTTTCTAAATGGAGTCTCGCATAAGTTCGTATAGTGCCTTCCTGTTTTTAAATTTAAAATTTGTATGTAAAAACAAGAACCCTTTTTATTTTTTTAACAATAGCTAAATATTCAACAAAGGGATTTAGGGTTTTATCAAAAAGAACATCTAAATCCTAACCATTTTTTACATCACAAAAAATTTTACCTGAAATTTAGAAGCATCAGAAAAATATATCAAAAACATAGCAAGAAGTAAGCTGTGGAGGAGTTTGACCTAACGTGAGACTAAATGACCCAAAAAAAGTGTTAGAATATGTCTTACTCTAGAACGTTTGGGCTGATAAATTTTGCACAAATTTAAACTGTGAAAAGTATATTGTATGCCAAATCTAATATGAATGTTTGAAACACATTTTTGGCAGTTAAAATTATATTTCTTGGTAGTGGTTGAATGCTATTACCATTTTCTTGCGAAGAATTCTACCATAATAACATTTCTTACATGATTTGTCCAGTAAGATTTTTATCTCGCAAAAATTTAAACAATTATAAGTTGAAATTGTTTGTTAGTATTATAGTAGATATTTGAGCAAACACTCATTAGTATTTTTGATTCATAAAAATCACTTATTATTATGACAAAAATGTTGCACATTTTTGAAGTAAATTACAATGTTAAATCTTTAAGTGGAATAATCAATACTTTTTGTTTTCAAATGGCTTTTAACCAGTTATGTGTGTAGTTTATAACAATTTACAGTGGCTGCTTTCACCTTCTGTATTTTAAATGTGACAGATATTTTTATTCAGGTATCCTTCTGGTTTTTAATAGTTAATTTTTATTGTTAACAATTTCTAGGCATATAATAAAATTATATTTAATTGTAATATGTAAATATAAAGGATTATTTTATATTTAGATAAAGGAAGTTATTAGTTAACAATAAAAATCACAAAACATTAGACTGACAGTACATGTGAATACTTGCAAGAAAATTAAAAATCATGACACCAATGTTTCATGTGCACAATGAACTTATTTGTATAAGGTTAAAAGAAAAAATAAATTTTTGGTAATTTTATTGCTTCAATCCATATGGTATTTTTAGACCTACTTTTGTAGTAATAAAGTTAGATTAGATAGCTTTTTATGGAAGTGTAAGAAACAGTATTTATAACTGTACATACTCGCATAATGTAAATATTATTCATTTTATTTTAGTAAACTCTTACCCTTGATATATATATATATATATATACACACACACACATATTTATATATATATATGTGTGTGTGTGTGTGTATATATATATACACACATACATACACATTTGTAATTTCAAAGTTTACTTTTTTGTCTTATTTAGGACAGAACCTTTTGTTTATATGTCTGGAGAGAATTCCTTTTTTCTCCTTATACCTGATGTTATATTTCAAAATATACTACTTTTTTTTTGTATTCCAAAACAAAAGTATTTACAAAAATTTTGGTTTGTTTTATTATAGGGAAACTTAAAATGATGTAGAAAACACTCAATATGTGGATTTGAAATTTTAGATTATTTTCATCTTGAAAATGGCAACTGATGGTTGTCCACATCTTGTGAAAGCTATTTATAACTTTAAAGGTTCAAACAATGATGAGGTAAGATTTTATCATAATATCTACATACTGGATAAGGCTTGTGCAATGTTATGTTTCGGTGTATTATAGCATTTTGAAGTGTTACCAGAACCTTTATTTTTAAAGAACATTGTATTTATATTCTTTATAGGATGTTACTATGTATATTTGAATGTTTACAACAGTTACAGTAAACTGAAAAGTAAACTAACTGTAAAAATAGGAGTATTGAGAACACCATTGTGTTTATGATATTAACACTTGTTCCTAAACTTCTGAAAGATTTATGATACTCTTTCCCATTTGGCTATTATATTTCTGATTAAATAATCAAACATCTTTTTTTTTTTTTAAATCAGCAGTTCCTATTTTGGTTGGTAAACATTTTGTTTCTACCCATATTTATATGAGAACATAAGGCTGCTGGACTAAATCACTAAAAGCAAACATAGATATATATATGTGTGTGTGTGTGTGATTTAATTAAAGAATGATATGTACAATTTGTGGCTAGTATAATAATAATTTTATAATATAGTTGCTAAAATGATAGTCAAACTGTTATAAATCACAAGTTAAATGTCTTTTTCTCTGTCATGTTTATAGGTAAATCTCCCAGGTTTATTTTTAGGCAATGTTTTAATGCTTCATTACTTACCTGAAACATGAAACTGATAAAATTTGAAAAGTCTGAAGGGGAATACCATTTTTTCATGATGGTACAGAATTCCAAACTGCATAGATAAATACTGATAAAAAAACAACTTAGAATACACTAGAGCTAGGTGATTAACTCGATTAATCCATATAATTGATTAACAGTAAGTATCAAGTACATCATACAGTGTCACATAAAATAATTTACCAATTAAACTTAGATTAAACTGATTAATGTTACAAAAATTACAAATCAAAATTAGTGTTTCCAAGTATTACTGTTTTTGATTATTATCCAAGTAATTAAATATTGGCATTTTGATTTATCATTATTATTTTTATTAATTAAAGTTTGTTCAACTTAATTGATTAATGTTGTGAATTATGAAAATAATCAACTAACCAGATTATTTTTCTAATTATTCCTGTTTTAAAACAAATTAAACATAAACAATAGAATAAGAGTTTTGAGTATCCAAGTGATTGAAATATTGCCATTATGATTTTTAATTATTATTTTCAATTAATTGAATTTTGTTTGACTTAATCAATTAGTATCACAACTCACAAAAATAATCAACCAATCAGAATTAGGGTTTCCGGTTAGTACTATTTTTGACTACTTCAACTATCCAAGTAATCAAAATATTGCCATTATGATTTCTTGTTATTATGTTTTCAATTATATCAAGTTTGTTCAGCTTTGGGCCAGCATTACTTGGTGATTAGGGGGTTTGCCTCATGATATGAGAGTTTCAGGCTCAATTCCCACTGTCACCAAACATGCTTTCAATCACAGGGGCATTGAATATTTGTTTTTGAGTTCTGGAAAAGCTACTAAGGATATATGCAGCTGTTCATGATTTTAACTGCTGATCAGTGGGAAGAGAACTGGTCTACAACACCCACTGCTGAGTCTTTTACCAATGAATAGTGGGATTGACAGTAAAATTATATTAGTAGGAGATAACCCCAGTAGCTTTTCTATAACTTAAACAATATTGTTCAGCTTTAGATGCATGTCAACTGGACTCATATAAGATGTGATAGTTAGTACTGCTTCTCTTGACATGTTCTGTGTGCTCTGATTTTAGACAACTTATGAATGTGAGGATGTGGCCTAGTGGTTGTTGACACAGTGATGCCTGTTGTTCATATTTCGACGAAACAGTTGTAGTTTAACTTAATATCTGCTTACTTACAACATGCAACAAATATAACCAGTGTTACTTTACTTAGAGCGTGTGTGCAATGACGGAGATGGCTTGGGAGATTCGAGTCCTCCCCTTGACCATAAAAATTTCAAATATATGCAAAATATATATTACAAGGAAAAGTCATATTCTGATACAATAACTTACCTTGATACTCCCATCTACTTCCACTTGTTTTTCACATAGTATAACTGCATTGCATGCAAATAAGCATGTGACAACCCTCCACCAATATGAGTGAAACACACACTCCTAGAACAACTGACTCCCTCTATGCAGTTGAACTCAATCTTCACTTTTTGATTTGGCAAGTCAGTGATCAACTTTCTCACTTGCCACTTTAATTTTTTAAAACTTTGCTTTTTTTTGTTTTTGAACTATGAAATTTTTGAGACTTCAAAAAACTTTTTTGGATTTCAAAATTTTTAAATTTTGTTTATGTTTTTTGTGTGCTTTCTTTACTGCTTCTTTAATTTTTTTAAACTTTGCTTTTTGTTTTTGAGTGTAGCTTTCAGTATAGCTGGATAGCTTAAAATTGGTGCTTTTAATAAATCTTCTCTTAGCTTCTTCAATGTTTCCTGTCTTTTATCTGACCACTGAAATTTTATTTCTTAGTTAGCCCAGTTAAAGGTTTTGCCAGCAGTGCAAATTGTGGTATAAACCTTCTGTAAAATCCTACAAATCCTAAAAATGCACGAACATCTTTTACTGTTTTAAGCATTGGATAATTTTTACAAACCTCTAAATTTTTAGGGTCAGGTTTTACACCATCTGCAGTTATCAAATGACCTAAATATTCTACTTATTTTTTCAGAAACTGACATTTACTTGGTTTAAGATTTAAATTTGCTTTTCATAATCTATCAAATACATGCCTTAACCTCTAAGTGTTCTTCAAAACTTGCAGTGAACACTATAACATTGTCTAAGTAACAAAAGCATTCCAAATCTTGCAAGCCTGATAATACAATGTCCAATAATCTCTGGAATGTGGAAGGGGCATTGCATAAGCCAAAAGGCATTCTTTTAAACTGATATTTGCCTGAAGGTAATACGAAAGCAGTTTTAGCTTTATCTTCTTTTATCTCTACCTGCCAATACCCACTTTGCAAATACATAGATGAAAAGTACTTGCTCTTACCTAGCCTATTTAATGTTTCTTGGATATTAGGTAATGGGTAGATGTCTTTGACTGTTACTCCATTCACTTTCCAAAAATCCACAGAGAACCTGAATTTTCCATCCTTCTTAGGAACTAATACAACTGGCGATGCTTATGGACTACTACTGTCCTTTATTACTCCTTGTTCAAGCCTCTCTTTACACATTCTTTTAACTCAACCCTATGTTTTTCTGGCATTCTATAAGGTCTCTGTGCTATAGGCTTATTATCACTGAACACTATCTTGTGTTTAACTTTATTTGGACAACCATTAAAGTAATTGTCTCCTACAAATGTATCTCTATACTCTTTTAACAATGTTATCAAACCCTGTTTATGTTTCTTTTGTATATTTCATAAGATAGAATCCCAATCTATCTTACTTTCTTGTACCTCTTTCTTAGCATTATTAACACTATACTGTCCTACTGCAGCTAATTGTTCTCTACTACTACTATACGTTGAGCTAGTATTACTTTTCTTCATTCACATTTAACCCTTTTATAGACACTGTGTTTCTCCTGGACACTTTACTAATACAAGCAGCTATATAAACTCCTGTTTCTCCTATCTAAATAGGTTGGATCAACACTTCTTCATTATACTTAAAATCATTTACTTTACCGTCAATGATAAATTGACTTCTTGCAGGTACTCTCTTTCAAACGCTTCTGTTTGGATGCTCTGTTGCTTATGTTAGGCATAAGTGTAGAGTCATTTGAAGGGTATGAATTACTATCTTCCTGTTTTAAAGTCTCACTTGCTAGCTTACTGTGCCTCATCTTACTAACACTCACCTTATTCTTATGATTACCGTCATCACTTCTGCTGGGCTTAGAGCATTCCTGTGTATTCTTATTCCCTGTTTTTCGTTTTAAACACTTATTATTCTTACTTCTCCGACTTTGTCGTGTATCGCTACACTTTGAGATCAGTGCTTTTGTATTTTGACTGTTGATTATTATCCTTGCTAATGCTAGCATTAGGCATCTGACTGTTAACTTTAGCCAGTGGGAATGTATCATGTGTCTCAATGGTTGCACATAAGTCTGAGGATTAAAGTCCTTCAAAACATAAGATCTCTGTTTCTATGTGTACCTTATCCAAAATAAGAGATATTTCAATGTCATAAGCCCTTAAGAAATCTTGCCCTATGATGCCATCTGTTTCTGAGTCTATTTGCTTACAGATTGTTCTAACTCTAACTTTCCTACTTTCATATGTACATTATATTTACCTAGTGTTTTAACAAGATTTCCTATTATAGAAGTTAAAATACTTCTGGAAACTTCTTTCCAGGCATTATCTAACAATGTTGGATTATTATCTACTAGTTCTACACTTAGTAGTGAAGATCGAGTGCCTGTGTTAACCAATAACCGACATGCTATACCTTATATTTCTACTACAACTATTGGCGACACTTCATTAACACTATGGACACTAAATCTTTATCCCAAACTGCCTGAACTACCTCTATTTTTGCTCTGTAATTCTGGCCTAGATTACGTTTTTTGACTATATAGCGAATGTAGGGCTACTGTTATTTTTTGGGAACTTTCCTCTTTAAGCTCCAGCCTTTTGGGCTTTTCTGTTTTCTGCCTTCTGTTGATGTCTGCAATCACGAGCTAGGTGACCCTTAATGCTACAATTAAAACATGTTACCTGTTGATTTCTTTTCTGTTTCTGAAAACAATTTTTTGCCATGTGACCAACTTTACCACAGTTAAAACACTGGGCTTACTTTGCTTGTTTTGCCAATCTGCTTTACTAGGTCTAATCACTACATTCACAGCAGAATGTTTGGGTCTGTATATCTGTTGCTTTCACAACTCCTCTTGAGTAGCTACTTCAATCAGATCAAGCAAAGTTGCTTGAGGAGTATTTGCTTCATTTACATGACATCTAGCTGCATTACTCATATTTTAAAATGTCCTGTATCATTAGCTCATTCGGGTGCATGTAAGCCATACGCAACCTATTTCATAACTCCTGCAACTTATGTCCGAAGCCTCGGACAGATTCGCCTCATTGCCAAGTTAAGTTGCGCATCTCTGTTAAAATTACATTTATTGTTTCTTGCTTCCTATACTCCTCTACTAACCTACGTACTATATACTGAAAATCTATGGTTTCACACAGTTTGCTATAAGCCCTAATATAGCGCTTTGCTTCTCCTGCTGTTCTTAATCTTAAAATGTGTACCTTCTGGGCATCAGTCCAGCCCAATATTTCGGCAGCTTCATTTAAGGCATCAATAAAGCCCTCAACATCTTCATCTACTCTACTGTGATATAATGGTATATTGCTCGTTAAATGCATAGTGCCAAGTGGACCTAATTGTGCGGGTTGTTCTGCTGCAGCTTCATAGTTAGCATCAGCTCTTCTATCGATTCTAGCGCATGCACCACCCTCATCTGTAGTCATGTCTACACCAGCAGTAGCCATATCCACTTACTACTTATTCTTAGCTTGCACTACTTATAGTACTTTCAGCTAACTTTCTTGCTTTTACTCCTTTCTTTACTCTAACCAACCTATCATTAGCTACTCCAAAAATCCTCGAGACTGCACCAGTTATAATGGGCAGTGTTCTTAGGGCTAGTCGTTGGAGCTTTGACTGTACTGCCGTTTACACCAAATTTATTTAATTGAGAATTGCAGTGGAGAGTGGAACTCACAAGTCGCTAACTCAAGGAGATTTATGGTTAGACTAAAGAGACTGATCCTGAGACTGATATTCAACACAATACATCAAGTTTATTAACATAAAATACACTTTAGTAAGGCTTTAATCATTTGCAAACTCATCATAAAAGAACACCTTTAGGTTAAACAACGCTGATAATTATAACTCACACATAACATGGTTTACTTTCTTAAATTTCATATGATTCTTTATAATCCATCCAAAATTACATTAATTGACTAAGAGAGAAATAGTTTCATTACTTACAACACAGTTGGCCTGGTAAAATGTTGAAGATTGGACACTTTTATGTTTGTGATTTTTGAACTATCAGCAACTCTGGGAAAACTTCAATTATTCCTAGAAAGAACTGATTTTTAGCTCCAGACATGAGTTTTTAAACCATATTTTCTTTGTATTCTTTCAACTTCTCAAATAGTATTCCTAATTACCCACAAGTAGTTCTAACACTCTATTGGTCAATCTGTGCAACTCCCAGGGCTATTCCAAAACAAGAACCAAAACTCTCAAGTAACTGGTTACTGTGATGGTGAGTGCTCTGGTTGACTTTTTACTTGTACTTCTACACTGGTCTGGAGTAACAAATCTTACATCAAAGCACCAATTTGAGATGCTATCATAAACCTTGTAGTAGCCTTTACTATATTATTAACTCAGCATCAGTAACTTATCACATTCAAACTCATGACCAGCATTTTTCTCAGCATCCTGGTTGTAACTTCATTTTTCATAACTCTTAACTCGTGATTTTCAATACCAATTAACCAGCTAACCGTATTTTCTTAGCTCATGACCTCATTTCACAATACAGGCATCTTTTACTTACGCCATTTCTTCATGTATATGTACACTCAGTAAACTTAGAAAATTGTTATAACTTCTTTCTTAAACTCTTTTAAAATGCTAAAAATACTGAAGCAATTGTAAAATTCCCTCAAAAATATCCAGTTGCTTCACATTATATGTTACCTATAATCAATAGAAAGTCAAGGATTTCATCTATAAAATGACGTATTGTATAATGTTGTATTCCAAACAGAATATTGTCAATTTCACAGTAAAAGATTTGTTCCTGTGGGAAAATGAACAACTAGCTTGGATGAATTTGTAATGGCTCTTGTCAAATAGTTAGAAAGCCACTTAGGATAAACAAATGAAGTTTCATGTTACAATATGAAGTCATTCTAGAAATAAAAAAGGGGTAATTTAAGTTTATTTTAATTTTTTTTTTGGTGGTTACAAGGACGGTCAATTTGACTGTTCCTATTTTGAGATAGGGCAGAGAAAATAACAGGTAATCTATAATGTTTTACTGAAAAAAAAACATTTGAAATGCATTTACCAGGTTTTAGGGATTACACAAAGGAAATTTGAGTGGAAGAAAAGTATTTTTAATTTTAACATTAAAATTTCTTTGCACATGGACTATTCAAAACAAATACTTAATATATTAATGGACAAATCTTTATTTTTTTTATTAAAAATACTCCACTAAAAAATAAGATTTTCTGTATCTCAAAGATTTATAATATGAACTGGAAGACTACCAAATTTTGTGAAGATACACACACTATATTGAAAGTTAGAAGTACTAAATCTATTGACCGAGCCTGTGTTGAGAGAGTTCATAGGTAATAAATAATATGGGATTCCTTCATTTTTTCCACCTTCTATGTTTGTAACACAGTCATAAAAGAGGGGAGAGTATACCTGGATCAGATGTGATGTGATCTCCTGCTGTGGTGTGATATTTTCTTTTTTGGTTCCACACTTTATGGTCACTCTTTGGGTGCTTCCTCAAGGGGGATTAATTTGTCGCTGGCCCTCCACCAGTTCCATGTGGGATTCTAGCTATTTTGTGAGTGGAGGTAAGATATCATATCAAAAGTTAACAATTTTCTAAACTGAAAATGTATTTCTAATAGATACTTACCTCTTCTCACATTTCCCACCAGTGATATGTGATCTAGGTTATATGACCAATCTGGAAGTGATTAATGAGTGCAAGTGTGGAGAGGGCATTGGTTATGATAGGGATTGTGTCTCACTTACATGTGGATATGTAGAAGCAGGAAGTGGAAGGCTAGTGGCAAGCACTGAAAATTTGCACTAATAGAGGCCAGTGCTAATTGAGAAAAGCTATTTTGTGACAAGAGGTAAGTATTTATTGGAAATACATTTTCAGTTTATGAAAATGTTAACTTTAATTGTTTTTCAAGGTTTTCAAGCTCATGATGGAATTAGAACAAAGTTCTGAAATGCTGATAATTATAGATTTTTTGTATTGCTGTGTTTTAATATTTCTTATAAAATTTTGATTTCAACCGTATAAGTCATTTTAATACTTGCAAAGATTTCATCTAGTATCACACTTTGTCTTGCCAAATAATAAATGTTGTACTATCTATATTTTTGTAAGATTGGAGTGAATTTGTTTTCACTGTAACAAGAATATTTACTAGTTTTATCACATGAAATCTAAGTACAATTATTTTTAATGATGAGTTAGTTTATTTTGTAATAGTGTACTAAAGACAGAAATCTAACTTCTCTGTAACAATGGCATACTATTTTATTATAAATCTGGCCAAACTTAATGAGAGATTATTGGAATTATGGCTAAAAATATCATTAACAGTGAGGGTATATTTCTGATGGAACAATTTATTCTAATTTTTGTAAGTAGAAAAGTATATTCAATTAGCTACACTGATTGCCAGGTTAATTTTTGTTTCTTTTTAAGTACATAACTTTCTTTGATCAGAAGTTAATAATAATTTAATATTTACACTTATAAACTGAAAGTAATGTTTTCACAGCAGTTCTTAGGATCTAAATTTTTTCACTATAAGTAAGGTACTGTATCATATTCCAATGTATGTAAAAGACAATTGTACTTTTTTATTTTGTGTTCAAAATAATATTAACTTTTATTTCTCAAACACAATAATTTTTCTTGCTCATAAAAAGCTGGTACTAAAAAACTGCCAACCTCAGAATTCTGTTACCCACTTTCAAAACCAGAAGCCAACTAGAAACCAAATTTTGAACAATGTGTAAATTATCTTTTTTTCGACTTGAATTGGTTCAACTTCAGTTTGATTTTCAAAAAATCATATTTGAACTCCTGAGAATTTGAGCTCCTTCATAAATATATGAAAATGATTATCTATATATATTGAATGGATATTGTATCTTTATTTGATTAAATGCAAGTGTCACAACTGTACTGTTAAGACATAAAATTATATCATTTAAAGGTGCTGGAAAATATTGAAATATATAACTAATGATCAAGATTAATATAATTGTTTTATTGCAAACTAGCCAGTCTAAAAAAAAAACAGGAAATTAATGAAATGCCAAATTTAATAGGTTTAAGGAATTTGAGCCTACTTACAAGAAAGGTTTTTGTACTGCTATAACTGAAACAAAAATTCAATCTGCACCATACAGGAAAACTTTAATTTAGGCTTTCTATTGATGATATGAATATATGCAATTTAAGCTAAGAAATAATAACTGGATTGAATAAACACTTCTTTTATTTTTTCATTCAGCAGCTGTTGATAAAAAAAATTACTCAACTCAGCGTGGGAAAAGTCATATGAGGACCAAAGATCGATTGTTATCATAACTTCCTATGAGAAGTGATCAAACTTAATTGAACATCATTATGATATGTAATGGCATTTATTAGTTTTTACAGTGTTTGATACTGTACCTTAAGTATTTCACAATCTTAACTATTTTATTTCTTGTTGAACTGACACGTATACAGTGTCTGTACATGTAAGCAGAAGAAATTAACTACCTGTGATTCTGCCTGTAAAGGAAACAGATGCCATGTTGTAACTATGATGTGAATGAAAAATCCATGCTGAAATTTTACTGGCATCAAATGCTGGCACAAAAATATTGCCAAATGCTAAATTTTATCACCAACAAAGTAAAAAATTTCAAAATATTATTTTGGCAAAGCCCAGAGTGGCCCCTTGAAACATAACTGTAGTATCTTCCTTAATACATTCTAGAAAATATTCTGTAACTCATGACATTGGTCATTTAACAAGAAAAAGAGGCTTTGTTTTTCTCTCAATGATGTGTCTGCTTTTAATATTGGGCAATGACTGATAAGGCTTTGAAGCTGTTTGTCTTTTTTTTTTTTCCAGTTAAACTTTATAAAAGGAGACATAATCACTGTGACTCAGATAGTTGAGGGAGGATGGTGGGAAGGAACATTGAAAGAGGTAACAGGATGGTTTCCTAGCAACTATGTAAAAGAATATAGACCAGGTAAGATAAACAAATTTTGTTTTAAAGGTCAACTTTTTTTACTTGAGTACATAACATGCTCAAAATTGTGTCATTTCACGAAAGTGAAAAATACTACATTTAACATTTTTTTTTCATCTTTCCAAAATCATACAAATCCTTATACCTGGAATTTATTTGTTTGGTACAGATATTTTTAAATACTAAAATCAATATATGGTTGAACATGTGTTGAACCAGTTTGTCATATATATACATTTATATTTGATAATCTCCTATTCACATTTTCATTAAAAATCACAACCATTCTATGTGCTTTGAGTATGTGAAATATTCTACAATGGATATGCTACTTGAAGAAATTTGGTTCTGGTCTACTAAATGAAAGTCGAGTCAGTGTTCAACCCTAAGCAAGCATAATTTAAATGTGTGGAGACTTCTTCATTTGATATGGAAGGTAGCCAACAGCTTAATGAGGTTGCTGAAAAACTGTATATATGTTACACAAAATGCGAAAATAGCATCATTTTATACAGCAAATGCTCATTTTATTATGTATGTACCTGTCACTTGAAACATATTATAGTCTTGGCATTTAAAGTTGTGCTTGTTGTATTTTGTAACACTAGTTCTCAAACTTGTTATTGTTGACAAACTGAATGTATTTTTTAAATCTCAGCAGACCACAGACAGTGGGTTCTATACACTATTCTGCTGTTTCCTTTCTGTAATAATTAAGTTGTCCTACCATGATTATGAGAGAGAACATCACTAATAACTACTGATTGCATGCTTTAATGCTAGGGTAACAAAACATACACAAATGCATAGTAGGGGCCTAGTTTTTAATTTTTGGTCCATGGGCTCCCTTCAGATGGTTTGTAAAAAGGTTTTATTATTACAAAAAAGACTAGTTTATTTTATAAGCAGAATAAAAAAAATGATTGAATAACACGTGTTTATTTTAACCATATTCAAAATTCTTTTGGAAATGATATATTTTAATATATTTGATTATTCTAGTGATTGCTAATTTGTAACTTTTTATATATTCAGATTCTTGTAGAAGATCTAAACAACCAGTTTCCAAACATGCAGACTTTGCCTTGTCTGTTCATCAAGAAAACTTGGAACTATATAGAGAAGTGGTGGGTTTAAGTGTTAGATATTTCATGAGTTGCTGTTGTGTTTTTTGTGTGTGTGTGTGTCAATAATTATAAGGGAATATGGGTGAAATATGTGCTGAAAGTTGTGACAGTCAACGTATCAAATAACTTGTTGCATTAGCCATATTGATCAACTCTATCTTATAAAGTAATTTGAAGTAATAGATTATACTATGTAAAATATGTATTAAAGAAAAAGTCATATCTAAACAAATTGTTTTAGCAAATAGTACAAGCACTAAAGTGATAATCAGAATTCTTGTGACATCTAATTGATAAGACCAGTTAAATATCATAAAAGTAGAATTTCATTTTGTCCATTTATCTTGAAACTTTACATCAATTAGCTACACTTTTTTCTAATTATTTTTAAGAAGGAGAAAAAAAGAGGTATCTTTAGTCATATAAATATTCAGTAAACTTAAACTACTGTGTACAGTTTGGTAAATTAGGCAAAGGTGATTGCTGCTGATGGTTTAACATTAATTCATAATAAATATATAAATGATTAATTAAAAACAAAAGGTTGTGTAACTCAACAAACATCAAGAATTGGGCATAACTCACCAGTGATTAGCGTGCTGGACTGTAGATCCATAGGTTCATTGTTTGCATCCCATTAGCACCAAAAATGTAAAAAAAAATCCCACTTTGCACTTTGGGACTGTAGGTGTGTTATAGGCATGACATTCAATTTTCACTACTTGGCCAGACAAGAGTAGTCCAAGAGCTGGTGTTGGGCACTGATGACTAGCTGCTTTCTCTGTAGTGTATTTGTTAAAAAATTTTAGACGACTAGAGCAGATAGGCTTTAAATAGCTTTGTACAGATATCTGAAAACAAACAAATTTCAAATGAGATTGTGTGTTCATAATTGATCAAAAACCACTATAAATTTAATTTCTTTTTTTATCTGGCCCTAGTATTGGCAGCTCTCTATTCAAACTATATTATGAAAGTAACAGAAATATGTATTTTTCTTATATTAAGTAATGTAGGACACACATTGTAATTTTCACTGTTAGTTAGTATTGCAAAACACATAACTTATGTGAATATTTTTACAACTAATTAAAGAACATAGTCCAAAGAAAATTAAGCTGTACTTTTTTGACAGCACACTTTTTGCACACTGTTGAGAAGGGTGTTCCACAAGATCGCTTGAGTGATATCCTCGTAATGAAATTGCTTCATAAATATGCCTGTTCTGTACCATACCACCCATAGACTAAATGAGTAAAGAAGAAGGGTATATGTGCCCATCCCTGCCATGCCTTATATTGAATAAATCAGTATGGTCTGCTTTTAAAAATAGGGTTTTGTGGTCACCATTGCACTGTCTCAGGTGTTGACAATCCTCTGGACTCTCCACCGTGTTTCACCTCCCCACTCTTCTAGTGGAGTTTGGGAATCCTTACCACTTTCCAGTTTTAAGCTGCTGGGCTGGTGGACTGTAGAGGCATCCTCCTGAATGGTTTAATGACATAAAATATCCATACAGAAATACCATTTATTGCAGAGTAGGGCAGTGGTGTTCTGCTGGTGTAGATGACATGATATCCTCTGCTATAACACATATGTAAACCAAAGGAGTGAAATGTCAAATTGCAGTTCACCTCTTCAGTTGGGATCCCTCATCCTACTCCCACATGGAAGTCTGTGCCCACTGGCTGGATTTTGGATTTGGAGTAGAACCAATCAATATAAGTCTTCACACATATATTATGGCTGTCTATATATTCTTCCCTCAATCATACTCCATCTGTGTTGTGGGTCATGGTGGAGGTACTTGTGATTGTTCTGATTCTTTTCCTTCTCCTCTCCCTTGATGTATCTTATTCCGAGGGCATTATTGCACCTGGGTTGGTTTCAGTCAGTTTCAATGTTGAGGGAGTTGATTTCTCTGTGGTAGACATCTTTTCCATTCTGGATGTCGGGTTCCTGGGTCAATATATAATTTTCTATTCTTAATGTGTCCTGTTCCATAGTCAGGGGGGTTTGAGATCCCCTCTGTCGATTTCCAGTGGCATGGGTTTTGAATGCAGTTGATTTGCCGAGTATGGTCCATCATGATCTACCCATTCTACACCTGGGGACACTTTCATTGTTTTTTCTCACACCTCTTGTTTTTTCCACATATATACAACCCTTTTCTCAGATGGGCGAAGAGTATACCTGGTTCAGAAATAGTGCAGTTTTTCACATTGATCTTCGATCTGACTCTCTAGTCTCAAGGTGTGTCTTTTGGCTGCTTCTTTTCTTCCCTTGCAGCAGTCTCTCCACTTATTTAATGTGGGATTCTAGCTAATTATGTGAGCGGAGGTACCATACTGTATCAAAAGTTATAATATTCTTATATTAAAAATGTATTTCTAATAGGTACTTACCTCTTCTCACACTTCCTCCAAACTGAAAACCAATGCTTCTGTTTTCTGCCAAAACTTGAAGTGATAATCTGGTAGAATTTGATAGAGGGAGTCACATGCATAAGGAGAGTGTATGGCAATCTCATTGGTGGAGGGTTGTCGCATGATAATTTGTATGAGAGACACATTGGAATGTGTCGTTTCCAATGGAGGGGAAAAAAAGACTTGTGGCATGCTTATAAAAGTATTTTGCATATAGAGGGTAGTACTGAACAAGAATAGCTAATTTTCAGTATAGGAAAATTATAATTTTCACATTTTTGTCAGCTTTATTCAAACTCAGTTGACAGTATAAGAAGCTAAATAGGAAAAAAAGCAGTTGTAGTAAATTCACTACTATAAAGTCATGTAAATGGTTTTAAACCATTGTATTGAAAATCATTGAAAAATCAAACTTGATAAGTAATAAGTAATATTACGTGATAAGTAATATTTATTTCATAGAAAATTTTCTTGACTTAAACATGTTAGTAATGTTTAAAACATTTATGGCAACAAATGTGGTTTGTAGGCAATACTATATTTAGAAGATGGTTATGAGGTTTGAGTTGGTTAGAGCTTTAAAGGTTTAGGTGTGTGTAACAGAAATGATTTACAGTATGTAATATTGAATATTTAAGCCACCAGAATTTGCTCTCTATTTTGTGTCTCCATATCCCAGCTTTTACTGGGAAGTCTCATAAGTATCTTAACTAATGTAACCAAAACCTTTCGTATCTGCAAGTTTATATAATACAATTTTGTGTCAGCTCATTTTATTATCTAGTTTCTGTATTCTTTAAAAAAGGTCCTACAAATAAAAAAGATACTAAAAAGATTTCTTTTAAAAGGATTCAGTCATCAAACATGACTAGAACCTTAAAAAAAGGGAACTATTTGAGTATTGAAAATGTCTGTACAGAAATAAGGACAGTTTCTTAGTTGTTATAGCACAAAAACTTTGTTGCTATCATTATAAAGAAGCTGGACATGGCTTACTTGTTAGTATGCTAGGCTGGGGATTCAAAGGCCCAAGGTTTGCATCCTATTATCACAAAAAAATAAATATTGCTATGCACTTTGGAACTTTGTGGAAATTATAAGATTGATGGTAATATATCACTATTTGATTAGAATAGCCCAAGAATTGAGTAGTGGGTTCTGTTGACCAGCTGCCTTCCCTTTAGTCTGTCATTTCAAAATTGAGGGCTTGTGCAGATAACTCTTGTGTAGCTTTGGATAAATATCTGGAACAAACAAAAAATATTTTAAACACATTTCAGTAGTTTTTATATTGATTAGTTTATAATGTTGTGTAAGTTTAATAGTATATTTGATTAAAATAAAGAAAGCTCATCCGTTAAGTTTTGTATAAGTAGAGTTGTTCTTCTTGTCAAACCAATAAATATATTGTTTTTAACCAACTGAGATAAAGTAGTTGTCTTGTCTGTAATTTATTATCTATATTACTAACATTGTCTTATTTAAGAACTTCACACTTTACAGTGCTTTTTCAAATTCTCAGGTTTGATTAACTAAATTGCAGCTGGCAAGAGAAGTAAAATAAAAGTTCATATCTGTCTATCTATTTTGTTATTGTTAGTTGGTTATGTTACTTTGCATGTAATGTTTTTGATAAAAGAAATGAAGACAATATGTATTACTCAATACTCATCTTCCTTTATTGAATCATTAATTTTTAGCAAAAATACTCTATTAGAAATTCTGATTTTTTCTAGACAAAATACATAATGCTTGCTGAAAGCTTGCCAAATTTCGTGAAGATGTATATATATCATATCATATCGGACAATATATTGATACAGTCGTATCACTGTATAACCACACCTTTAGTTGATACACATTGGTGAGAGATGTGTACATATCAATTGTTTTTATACTTATTAGTGTATCTTGTTATTGGTTCAGAGTATTGTTTGAAACAAGAAACATATGAGAAACCAATTTCTTCATTGTAATAAAATAAATCCAACATAGTATGTGTAATAGAAAGAAAATTATTTTAAGAAAAAGTTCTCTATGTGAAAATAGTAAACAATTTTGAATATTTCATGTGTGTTATAATTGTTAAATTTACAGATCATAGTATCAAGTTTAAAATAGCCATATGATACTTCATATCTTGTATTACTTTTTCCATTCTTTAAGATCAATACTGATTTTTAATTTGTTCTTGTTTTCAGGTGTTTAATGACATTGTTGAATCAGAAACTAATCATGTTCAAGAACTCCAAAATTTGATGAAAAAATTTCTTCAATCTTTGCAGACAAGTGATATGTAAGTTATCGTGGATTGTAAGAATACAATTATGGTAATTTGTACAAAAACAGGTTAACAGAATAAAAGTTTTACTACAGAAAATTTAGTTTTTTGAATTGTATTATACTGTATGTCAGTAATTAACTGCAACCTTACACAGCACAGCTTAAATATCTGTAACTGTGCTGTACACAGCAAAATTAACCCTATGTTTACAAGTCAGGTCAAAGTGCATGTATCATGACCTTTTACAGAATTACATTCAAAATTTAATTAAGCATCTTTATTATCAATGTACATCAGTAAATTTGGCATGAAAACATAGTTTATAATTCAAAGATGAATAATGTATTAGTTTTAATTTTTACTTGAAAACAAAATACTTAAATACATTCTCAATCTTCACCTATTTGTATTACATGACACTTCTTCACCCAGAGTTGCCTAACTTAGATTACCTTTTTCCCCTGTATGAAATTATAAGCTTCCCACATAATTCACAATTGTACTATAGGATGCCTTCATATTTAGTGAGATATATGCAATAAAATGAAACCCACTTTCATACCCCTCTTATACTGTTTTAAAAAAAAATCTCAGTAATTTTCTCTGACATTTTCTATTGGATTACTTATTATTTAAGCATTTCAATCTGTGATAACAGTTCCTGTATAATTCAGTGTACAGATTCATAGTTGCTTATGCCAGAAACACATCGATTAGGTAAGGGAGTTATTTCAAACAACTTCTAGCTTTATTAATTAAATTATAAATCCTATAGGCATTGCATTCTTTGTGCTTGTTATTATTCTAGCTTTGGAAGTTACAAAAATATTATTATGTTCCAAATATAGTGGCTTTATGGAAGAAAAAAGCTCCAGTCTTTGATTATAGCTTTAACATGATATGAATGACATCTGATTTGGTGGTTCATTAACCCCCTTACCTACCGGGGCCATTTGTCTTATTGTGAGGGCAATAGAGGACTTATCTTTTATTGGATTTTAGATTTTATTTTTGTAAATAGTTGCATAACATTCATTTATTTGTCATAAATTGTATTATTTAATGAAGTTTGAAGAGAAGTTTAATAAAAAAATACTTTTGAGACTATAAATAAGTGCTCTCTAAGAAAAAAATTTTTTTTCAACATTTAAAAAAATTTTTCCTTGCACTTTAGCACTGATCCTGCCATCTATGATTGGTATCTAAACCTTTTTTCTAGCCTGTTTTCTATATAAAACACGTCCAGCATCTGGATGTGTTACGCCTCAGTTGTAAAACTTTTAGCCAATCCTAATTGAAGGTGTGAATTTCAGTACCATGTTATTCCAGTCGCTGTATTTCACATTTGACAAATCATAGGATGATAAGCAAAGCAGTAACAAAATGGATTTTACAGTATGAACGTGGATGGTGTTTATTATAGTAACTGCCATTTTATGTAGAGGTTTATTTAGTAGTGGTCAATAGTACTTTTCTGTAAGTCTCAGAAAATATTCTTCTGGAAAATACTGCATGGAATATATGTGACTTTTATGATTTTTCTATAGTAGCTTAAATCATGCTGTATCATATATCTATTTATATTAATCATTATATTGAAAAATTAACTCAAAATAGACATATTTTTAGGAATGAAGCTGATTCACGAATGTTAGGGGTAAGATCTATCGAGTGGCGAGTGCATAGTCTTTACGTGAATTAGGCTTAACACTTTGAACTAAAAGAGTTTGTGATTTTTATATTCTTTTGCATCTAAATTAGTAGTTTTAAGTTCAATAATTTAGCATAATTTTATATTTAGTTCATAATAAAAATATGATTAAGTATTTATAATGATAACCTTGTGATTTGTACGTACTACTAGTATCACCAGAATTTTATATTTTTCATTCTTACTATCTTTACTTTGTAGTAAGACTCACACTTCTATTGTTGTTGCTTTATAATTAAAACAGTCTAATTGATATATAAAAGTTTATTCTGATATTTTGCAAATGGTTTAAAACTCAGTGATAGTTTCCAGAAAATGTATGAAGTTAACACTGCTAACCTCATGTTTTTTTACCACAATAAACAAAAGTACCGCTGCAATGAAACATAAACTTCAAATAAAAAACACATTTATGACACAAAATTTAAATGTTTTTTACGTACATATATAAACATGAAATCCTAGTTAAAAATAAAAAATACTCATTTATTGTTTAGGTTTACTTAGAAATATTATTTTTAGGTCTTGTATGTTGCTTGAAACCATAAAGAGAGTATGTGATTATTAAAAAATTAAAAATAAACAAAATTTGCATTTTATGGATGATAAATAGTTTTTAGAGATTTTAAACTAATGTACATAAAATGTAAAAAGTTGAAATCTGGAACAAATATAAATATCATAATAATTTTTATAAATATCATTTCCTAATATAATTTCCAAGATATTAAAGATCATAATGCAAAAAACTAAATTTATCTAAAAGTAC
>NW_013666908.1:92796-108958 GCF_000517525.1 Limulus polyphemus | reverse complement strand
CCAATAGTAATTGGGTTAAGTAATTACTTCACATTAGTTTTTGTGAGATAATTGTCACCAACTCTGTGGGAAATTTCATAGTTTTTAGGATTTGCAAGTCATTTATGAATGTAGAAGGACTGTTATGGATTTTTAGACAGTAAGAGACACATATATGTGCCACCAAATATTTAATTTTTGCGGTGAAGCTGTTTAAGTGGAATTAAATAACTTGATAAAAATTCAAATAATACATGTATTAGCTGAAATTTTGTAGAAATTGGAAAGTTCCAGCATTTGGTAAACAACACAAGTATTGTCTTACTTAAAAAAACAAAGCATTCCAATGATGTACAAGCTAAAGTAAGATATTATTTTTACAATGTGAAGCAGTTGAAAACTAAAACTGAAAACTGTTCTTCAACTGTATTTTCCTTGTCCTGTTTTAAGAAAACTTTACAGTTAGAAATGTATAAATGAGTATTTGTATGTCAGTTAACAACTTATCTCCATATACTACTAACACTCATAAACTTAGTAAATTTAACTGCCAAAGAGAACACAGAACTCATCTATACATGTAACTAAATATGGATATTTTACAGCTAAGAGAAAGTATCTTCTCATGTTCATGGCATACAGAGCAACAAAAATAGCCATTAATAATAAACAATAAATAATTAAGCAGTGTAGGTTTTTCCATAGAATATATCAAACACAGTAAGAATGAAAGGAGGAAATAGCTTTTGTATAAAACTATTTTTTGGTCATTGAAAGAAAGAAGACATTTGAAAGTTTTGCTCCCATAATTTTTTCCTTCTTCTAAACAACAGTGTGATAAGTAGTTTCCCTCAATCAATCATGGAAGCTCTGAGTATAAATGTCAGTTTTCTTCAATCACCCACTCAGCTCTGAGTATAAATGTCAGACAGTTTTATTCAGTCAATCACTAAGCTCTTTGTTTGAATATCAGTTTCTTTCATTACTCTCTGCTCTGAGTGTAAATGCCAGCTTTTTAAATCACAGAACTCTTAGTGTAAATGTCAGACACTTTACTTCAGTCTCATTAGAGATGATGGCTCTTGAGTTGAAATGTAGCAGTTTCTTTTGGTCACTTATTTTGATATTAGAGATTTTGGATCTAAATGTCAGGATGTCTTGTAGTCATTCAATGAAATAAAGGTTCTGGATTTGTATGTGAGAGATTTCCTTTGATCATTGTGTATTGAGGGAGGTTTTAGGTGAAAATATACTTAAGTTTTGACAGTTACTTATTGATGCTATAGGGATCTTAATAATTGATAATTTTTTTTACCTACTAACTATTTTGTTTACTTTTTTAGATTAAATGAAAAGGAGTTTGCCACACTCTTAGGAAACCTAGATGAATTAGTGGATTGTCATGCAACATTATTGGATGAACTTGAAGGTCTTAGAAAGTAAGCCAGATATTGTAAAGAGTTGAAACTATAAATGTAATTTTACCAAGTTGATAGTTTGTACAAGAATTTTATCATTTATTTATAGTGTTGTCTGTTGGCACCTTTATGTCTAATCTTTTGTATACTGGCTTGCAGCTTTGTGTTGTGCTGCAAGGAATGAAATGCATGCTAGTAGTCTAAAATTCTAAAGCAAATTAAGTAATATATTTAGAAATTTCTTTTACTTTTTTAAAGATCATGAAAAATACTGGCTTATGTATTTTTTCCTTATATTTTAAAAGTTTGTTTTTCTTATAATTGAAATTAGTTAAACAAACAATGTGATAAATTTATTCCCATCTCTGTTTTAACACAGACATAAATATATCATATTGAGACTGAAGCAAGGTTATAAAAAAAGCCTTAACAGAAATTTGGTTATTAGAACTTATCTGATTATTGTCATTAGTTCTCTCTCATTATGTAAATATTATTCTGTCTCATTTTAAATTCTTATAGGCACTTGTGCAATTATTATCACATTGACTTGTCAATCTTTTTTTAAATTTTTTTTTGATGTGTTTTTTTCAAGTATAAAAGGAGAAGTCTGTTGCAAAAATATAAAGTTATTTGTTAAAATCTATCCAGAAACCAATTGACTTAAGATTTATACATATGTGTTAAATGTCAAGATCATGGCAAATACTGATTTGAAACTTTGAAAGAACAAATTCAGAGAAGTTTCAAACAAATCCTAGGTAGAGCATTACGGATTAATGGCACGCATATTATGAGCATTATACTTGTATCTATAAGTATATCTATAACTCAATAGGAATATTCCTTTTTTTGTTTTTGGCTAAGTTATTAATAAATATTATGAACAGTAGAAATTGAAAATAGTAATGTTTTAGGCCTTGCCATATAATTTTGACTTTGGCTCATAATGTTTTTGGCTGGGTGTGACCTAGTTGATAGCATGCTGGACTGTGGATATGGAAGTTCAAAGTGTAAGCCAAGATGTGCTGCAGGTTATGCTTGGGGTTGTAGAACTGACATGTGCCTGCCTCTTTTCTGTGGTGTGTAGCTTGTCTGGGTGGTTCCTGTACATCTTCATCTCATGAAGACCTTCGAGCTACTTTTTACCTGTCCATGAGACAGAATCAAGAAGAGCTGGTTCTACCTGAAGCCATCTTGTTTTATAGCCTGATTCTGTTATGGGCATAGCAATTGAAGCATCAGCTTCCTCAACTACTGATTCCCTGACAGACTGCTACTTTTGTCGGAAGAGAAAGATGCCTTCAATAAAAATTGCATCTCTTTCTCATTGAGAACCTTTTTCTTTTTCAATTCCTAGAACTTCGCTCTAAGTTTTTATTTAGCTTCCATTTCTAGAAAAAAAACATTACATATCTATATTATATTTTGCATCATGTATTCTCTGTTGTATAGCATTATCATATGTATTATATGACGTGTATTAGTTCTTTACATCTATATATATTCTGTGATGTGTATCATAGATTTTAGAAGCAGTACATTTTATGCTAAAATACAGAAACAGCTACAGTGTATTTTGGTTAACAACTTTATACTAAAACTATTGAACAGAGATTCCAGATATAAATAATAATTATTTACCTCTAGGTAAAAAGTCAGTAGCAAGAAATATGCTTCAAGTAGAATAGATTTGTTTGGTACCAATTTGTTTACATCTTCCAACAAAGTGTAGAGAAATAGCCAAAGTCAGATTGCTAGACTAAATTTGAATGCTTGCAAAACAATAACCAGATTTGAAACCTGAATGTTTATTGGTTGATGAATATGTTTGCTGAAAGGTAAGTAGGATTTCACAACCATGTGCACCAATAAGATCTTTGTACACCTATACAGTATACTGCTAAATTTATAACATCACAGAAGGATTACCAATATTCCAAGAATTTTGATGTTTATTGTATCGGCACCAAACCATATAATAAACATCTTGACAGATTGAAATTGCAGTCTTATTGCTTTGGAGAATACTTATTTAGGATACAATCATAAGCCGATAAATTCTACAGCCTATTGTTGGCATAAATGTTTTCACAGATTCTAAGTGCAGTGTGATTACTAAAGTTAAATTTCCTAGTAAACACTGTAAAATATATAATCCAATACATTAGACATACTGTTCTCGGAGCAGGGGTCAAGTCAGCTATCCCTTCGTGCATGCTTTGTTGCTTTCGAAGATATTGTATTACGGTGTCATATAAACAGTCTACTGACACAATCAGCAATTTATTGCTTCATCTTCAGCAGATTTCTACTTCCGTCATGGACAGTAAAATACACATAGAAAATAAATGTGAATTGTTTAGCAGTTGAAACTCTCAAGAGAAGTACTTTGAAATCTTGTTGATAATAATCAAGAAAACAGGGCAAAGCTGCTCATTTTATTTCTGATTTTACAACTTTTTATTATACTTTGATTTGTCTTACTGGCTGAAGAATAAAATATACTGTTAGGGTAGAGGTAATAACAGATGAAATATAAAGTTTTACTATAAAAAAAGTTTTAGTGATTATGAAAATGAAGATTGAGATTTTTTTAATCTTTACATAAAAATCACTTTGTTCTTGGGGTAGTAAAAATAAATATTTGATTCATTCATGGACAAATTATTAGCAAAAATGCTTCACTAAAAGAACTGATTTTTTTTGTACAAATGACGTAATGTTTACTAAAATTCTGTCAAATTTTGTAAAGTACACATACTCTATTAAAAGTTATAATATTAAAACTATATACAAGTAAAAATGGTCACATGGTCAGTTCCTGGGACCAAGCCCATGTTGAAAGAGTTAAAATAAATCCTATATTGTATTGGTGTTTGTGAATTTATTTAATTAATAGATTTTATTAGAACTGGGATGGTTGTTTATGCAATTTTTAAACTTTTAATTTTGAATTTGAAGGATCCAGAACTTTGCAATGTGTATTCAGTCCTCATTGATTGAGTGAGTTCAACCACAATGTTAGGCCTAACCAGTAACAAATCAATGAGATTTTAGCATGCACACACATTATTCTTTTTTGTATTATATTTATTATGTATTTAGTATCTATCATCTTTATCAAAATTGTGGTTGTATATTCCCTTGTTCTTCTTTGTGTGTACATGTATTTGTGTGTAAACTAGTATTAGAAATTATGACACATTCTGTTGTATTATTCTTTATACAAGCTCTTTATTTTCTCTGTTACCTTCTGTTCATCATGCTTAATGAGTGTTCTGTGTTCAGTTCTTTGTTCTTATGTGTGTTTACTTTTACTGTCCCCCTTTCTTAACCTTTTTTTTTATACCTCTTAATCAGTTTTTGGTAATGTTTCTTGAAACAGTATTCTCAATATCAAGTATGCTTATAAATTAGAGGGAGTTGCATCTTTGATATTTGTAAAGTGTTCTTAGAAAAATATCAGTTTTTTTTGTTTTATTTTGTTATTGTTGTGTGTGTGTGTGTATATATATATATATATATAGTTGTATATTTTGCTGTGAGATTTTCATGCAAGAATGGGTAAATTTTTAAGCTTTATTTCTATATGCAAAACCAATTTTGAAAGTTTTAGGCTGATTGTTGACTGTTGTTGTCTAAACATTTTTCTCACAGAAAAAATGCCAAAGATCAGCGAATAGGGGGTGTGTTCATGCAATCTGCTTCCAATCTGAAGATAGCCCACTTAAACTATTGTGCAAATCATCCTAAAGCTGTAGCTGTGATTGAAACACATAAGTAAGATGTCTAGTCTGCTTTTATAATACTGAGATTTATCAGAGTTTTTAAATATACTGTGCTATCTCTTCTGTCTGCATATGTCCATTCCTGGCCATGTGTGTATAGTTGAGTACCCCACCCCCTGGACTTTATGTACCATATAATTACTAACCATGATAAATTCAAATTAAATAATTCAAATGTTGCATAAACAATTATATTGAAAACAATAATACATGATACTACAGTAACACATTACCTTTGTGTTGATGATGATCTCGATGACGAGGTTTTGCTGGTTGAGTTAGGAGGAAGATTAAGTTAGTGATCACCTACAAGTCCTAAATGTCTAGGCCAAATATGTGCAGATACTTGAAGTTTGGCAGTAAGCTAAATTATGGATAGTAGAGATAGCACTGTACTTTATTTTGGTAAATAAGATTTCCATTTTTTGTGTTGATACAAATAATATCTGATATTCCAGTCAAAATAATGTAGATGCAGTCACATCATGCATTTGCCACTATGACTTTTCAGTAGATGGAATGATCTCTATTAACTGATTAGAACAGGGTGAAATTTAAATGCATTGTCTTATCAATTAGTGTCAGAATATGTTCATATAGACTTCAAATTTATATTTTAAATTAGTTAACTGGGTGAGTTTGTAGTATAAAAGGACTCTCATTTTTTATGTTTTGTTTTAATATTTATTCTAATGAACCCTTAGGTCTTCTCATAGATCTGTCTTGGGTAAAGATCTTTTGTTGCCATTTTAGTGAATGTTAATATTTCTTGTTTTTCAGACTTTTATGAAATTATATATTTCACAGTTATATAAATATTTTGCTACTAACTATTTATTACCTTCCAGAAATGTACTATGCAGGTTTATGGAAGAACATGGTGCCCCGGCACCAGGAATCCTACTTTTAACTTCTGGGCTTAGCCAACCATTCAGAAGGTTAGAAAAATATCCTGGTTTACTTCAGGAGTTGCAGAGGCACACAGAGGTAATATATTTTTGGATTGTATTTTATTAGTCCTTCATGTTTTGCCATATAGAGCTGATACACTTCGGTGGCAATACTTAATAGTTATAAATTTCATATACTATTTAACTAGTGTTTGTGTGTCTGTTATATACATCTATATGTAAGTAATATTTTTATTTATTTAAATGGAAATAAAAGATTCTTTTATTAATATACACAAAATTTCAACAAGCAATGTCTGGTTTAAATGGAGAACATTATAGTAATTTGCCAAGTGGGTAGGATTTCTGCCAACTGCAGAAATAAGTAATTTACAGGGATAGGTAGAACATGACTGTATGAGTAAAGGGTTACAGTACCAAAGTCAATCAGATTTGGGTGATGGTTATTAAGATGAGAACAGTCACCTTAGTAACTACTGACAATGATTTTTCTTGTTTTTTTTCCCTTCTTTTTGGCTACTTCTGTCTCTTTTTTTACCTGCTACTCACTAGCTATCATACTGATCTCCCTTTTCAGTCATTTCTTCCTGACTGGCATTCATTTAGTGTCTGTTTTTCTTTTTATTGTACTGTGTATCTTCCATTGATGCCTTCTTGTCATGTCGCTATTGATTTTATTTCATATTCTTTTGCTGGCGTATCCTAATCGGCAATAATCATTAGTTGTGTTTTCAATCAGGCCATTGGATTTTGGTGTGTTTCCATACTCAAAGGTCCTTAAATTATGCACACAGTATTTGTTAATGTTAAACTATTTTGTTTTTATGTTTTATCAGCTAGTCCTGTTGTTGGTACCATATATTTCCTATTACTTTGACCATGCAGCAGAGCTAGAGAACATATTTTGCGGTTATTGTTTTTTTCTTGCTTGCTTGAGGCTTTTTATCCTCTTATTGATTTGACTATTGGAAGGAAATTCTACTTTATAGCTTTAACCCTTTGGCAACCACATGCTACTATTAGTAGCATGTAACATCGCTCTCTTCGTATATCATTCCAAAAATAGAACTAGTGGATGAAATTGTTTAAAATTTGTCATGAAGATTCCTAAAAGAATGTAGTTTTAGAAAAATATAACATTTTCGATTTTTTCTACTATTTCTAATGAAAAATTTGTTATTTTTATGTAGCTATGTGTACTCACACTTTGAATATTTCACCTGCAAGGAGATTTTTTTATGTGAAGTATAAAAATGCTATTTTTTATCTTACAGTTTTCACATTTCATTTGTATAATCTCTAGAATTTCATAAATGAATATCAAAATTTTTTAAGGTAAATATTAATATTTTATTTTCCATATTCTCTACTACATCAATAACTATATCTGTGAAATGTTTAAAATTAACAAATGGAAATATCCATATGCCTTTCAACTCTTCATAGAAATCCTCTAAAATAGTCAGATATTTTTATATGTGTAATTTCAAGTCTGTCTTTTCACATAGAGTTTATTTTTAATTTTCCTTTCAAATTCTTCTTCTATTATCTTTTATACCCATACATTAACTGATGCCCACAGGTATTTATTTCAGCAGATTCCCCGGAGAGAAGCGTTTCCGAAATAAGATGGCGCTTATACATGCCATCTGGTTTATAACCTTTCTAAATCCATGTGACAAGATAAAATCATAAAACCATTCTAATTATAAAACAAACATGATATTAACCAAATTTAAAAGTAGGACCTAAATACAATTTAACTGTCTCTTTAACTATAGCACATTTAGGTTAAAAACCACCATACGTACTGTAGTCGATCAAGCAGACAACAACAGGAATGGCAATTACATGTACACTGTAACGAAAACTGTGTGCCAATTTCAAATTAACCATTGGTAGAGTATAGTGTAAACTGAGCTGTTTCTAATGACTATATACACTTGTATCAAAGTACATATATATTTAGACCTCAAAGCAAAGTGTAGAAGGTGGGCATGGCAACCGTCAAGGGTTGGAAAACTTATATCTGTTTTCCTGAAAACCCAGCTTGCAGACTTTAGATCTCGTGTCAATTAAGTCAGACATACATTCTTAGTGTGAAAAAAAATCTTTTACGTGCCAACTTGTGTGTCTAACAGAGAAACAGTGTTAAAGTCAAGATTTTTCAAAGTGTGTGGATCACATGACACGAAAACTGCAGTTAAATGTTTAATGTAATGCAGTATCATATGCAGAAGGGAATTTAAAAATGGCACTGGGGGCCATAGGATTAAATGCATTGAGACATTTTCTTTTGGAGGCCTGATATGCAGCTTTTGGGCAACAATGTTTAGTAAAAAATTAGCTTACCTTGCCTCCTTCTTCTATCTCTCAGTTTTGGTTGTTGTTTCTTGGCCCGATTGACTAGTTTCATGATCTCAATCTGAATTTTGCCTTCATGGGGGAGAACAGACTTGTTTGGATAGTTTATAAGCAGCTTTTCAAGCATCCACCCTGAATCCTTCTTTTCTGCTTTGTCAACTTCTCGTAGACCGAACATCTTTTTGTTCAGAAGGATACTATATACTTCTTTCTATACATTTGTCCTTTCTTTAGCCATCTAGCTCAACCCATAGGAAAATTATGAACTAGGCACATAGTCATCAGGAACCTATCTGTGTTGATCACTTTGCTGTCTTGCAGATACCACTCAAAACTGCATCTTCAGCACTTTTTTATTGCAAAGGAGACAATAACTTTGGTATCCATACCAGTCTCTTTTGTTTTTTGACAGGAATATCTTTAACTATTTTTTAATCTACCTGTATTGTCTCCTTATTTGACCATGGGTTGTCACTGTTGCCCCTGATACTTAAACTCATTGCTGTTTGTGGGCTAATCACTTCTCCCACTATTCACTGTTGCCTTATGAATTGTCATTGTCATCTTTTCTCTCTCTTCAATATCTATTAGACTTCACTCCAACCCATACTTCTTTTTCCATTGTGCTTCACCGTCTTTTCTCAATAATATGTTGGTTCCAACTTCATCTTGAAACCCATGGCAACAAGAGTCTCATTTGATGACACCTTTGCTTTGCACCTGTCTATGTCATTGCATTTGAGATGCCTTCATTTGCAATTTGCTCATTCACTACCCTCAAGATAATGGCTCAGAACAGCTATGCTTTTTTATAGCAATCATTCAATTATTATTCTGCAGATGAGTAACTATTGGAATGTAGATGAAGCCTTTTAGCCTTATTGAAGGAATCAAACATGTGCTTACACATGTATTTCAAGCAGTGGACACACCATCACTACCATTATCATCATTATTTGATAATGATCCATGGGAAGTATCATGTGGTCAGCAACCAGTATCGTTAAGTTCTTGAGGTTCTGGTCAAATCCATATTTTAGGTAATTCCATACATCCTTTACTTTTTTGAGGTAATCACTGAATCAGTAATCTGCTTAACAAGTTCAAAAGTATCATTGACTAGAAACACAGTCATATATTCCACTGATTGTGGAATATATGTTGAGTTGTGAATCTGTGTGTGAACTTTGTCACAAGATGAAAATAGGAAGCTCGTGAAAGATGTTCCACATGGTTGGAAGAAGTAAGGTTATTGAGATAAGAATCATACATGTGGATTCTTAGGTAAAGGAAATAGTGAATTCAGTGCTCTGTATTGAACCTTTGAATGTTTCTAGGCTTCCCCTTCAGTGCTTTACCATTTTGAACTTATCAAAGTCACTGTGACCAGTGGCAAAATTATCAAAATTCAACTAAACCCTTCAGCCTCTTCCTTCATTACTTAAAACTTTCAAAAGTGATAAGAAACATACAACAACTCTTGAATTACCTGCTTTGGAAAGACATTCTTTTTTGATTATATCAAACTAATAACGCAAGTTTCTCATCGTATCCTTCCCATTTATAATGTATCAAATTCTTTCTACCAAAAATGTTTCCTAAAAGCCTGAAGGGACTCCACTGCAGCACTGTTGCACACATGTTTCCTGAGGGGATGGTGTTATTTAGACTAAGCACATTGCCAAGTTGATTGTTTGATGGTTCTATGCAGGTTTCTGTATCAATGTGATTCACATTGGAGGGAATGCTCATGTTAAGAGAATTCCTACAGTTTGCCAAGCTGAACACAGTAAGCAACTTGTCAACAGTATGTATTGCCCCTCTGCCATTGTCTGTCAGGTTTTCAATATGGCTGGGATTCTTTTACAGTAGGTGTGTCTGTGACTTGTTGGTAATAAGCATCAACAATAAACAGACAGCACCCAATTCACTTTTTTTAAAATAATATATTCAAAAGAAGTCAAGATATGTACAAAAATTCTTTTCACTATTGGTTGTCAAAGTTGTATTTAAAGCTTTAAATAATTCCTTTTCTTGTCAAAAGTCTACACAGGCTAGTTCAGTTACTTTAGAACTGAATTGACAAGATGAATTTTCTCTACTTTGTTTCTTATCACACAATCTGTGATAGGTTCACTTACATTACCCTGTGGTTTACCATAGTTGTATCCAGAACTTCAAATAATTGTTTCCTTTTTGTCAAAGTCCACACGGGTGGGTTCAATTACTTTAGAACACCATTTGACAAGACAGATTATTCTCTTTTATCTCTGTTAATACAATACCACTGTGAAAATCACTTTAATATTGCCCATTATGGTTAAACTAATGATCACACAGTCTAATTTCACTTCTTTTGACTAAACTTGATTGCCTATATATACATCCATTGTCCAACTGATGTTTAGAACTTTGTACAAACTACAAGACTCTATGAATTAACAATGCTCACTTAAGGCAGTGAGAAAAATACAGAAGGTTCGAGTAGTGTGATGTAAAATTACAACAGTTTACTTACACACACACAATGTACGAATGTTATCAAGTTATGTAATGAAACTTGTTATAACTATTGTCTTTAAAATAATTATTTGTAACACTCTTGTTATGAAAAATAAACAATTATTAAATATTAGATCACTAAATGAACTAAATAATAACACTTACACTAAACAGTCTTGTATATCTGACATTGTTCTGCCTGACACTTCTCTTTACATGATTAGGTACTGCTTTTGGAATGTTCTTGAAACCACCTAGTTTCAATACATGGATGTTGTTCTTCATTTTGATTTCTTTTACAGTTTAATCTTTTGATTATAGGTATACTGTTGTGATAACATCCACACATGCTGCACTATTAATAATATTTCAAACATTTTGCAACCTTGCACTTGCAGGTCAGCTTTAAAACTGACTCTTCTGACAATTTTAGGAAGCTTGGGAAGATGAATATATAAGTGTTTTTGAAGAAAACACCGTGTTCTCATTGAAATTGCATTAGAACAACTAATAGCCAGAAGTCAACTTTCAGTGAATAATCATTCCCGCTAACCCTGTGAAATTTACTGTGTCTTTATTTATAGTTCTCTTTTTCATGATTGTTTTACACCATTCAATTCATAAAATAAGCTGTATTCTGACAAATTTGCAGGAACATAACAATACTCCAGACTTAACTGGCTGAGAGTGGTTTAGCAAACACGTACTTATTATGTTGGAGATTGCTTGGTAATATATAGTTTATTATATAATGTATTAAAATTATGATAACATTGGATTATGAGAAAATATAATTTCATTATTCTTTTTTTGTCAGAACAAAAGTTAAATCATAGTTTTATCAATTGTTAGACTAAAAAATTACTTTCTATAGAGATAAAATTAGTTTTTAGTAAAGTTACTTAATTTTTGACATGCATATGGTCAGAAAAATGAATTAAACTTCTACATTTTCTGGATGTACATGTATGTAATCTTGAGTACAGTAGTCCCTGGTGGATATGACCTCTCCCAGTAAGGACCTTCTTTTACATATGACTTTTTTTTTCTGTGCACAGAACAATTTTACATTGATTTGGCTTCCCATAAACAACTTCCTGACAGGTGTGATACACAACTATGATTTTTGGGCAGAAGGTCAGACAACGACCTCTGAGTAGTGAATTTTCTTCCTTTCAATAAAAATGTATAAACATGTGTTTGTTGTGTGCTCATTTATTTTATTTTTTATGTACATGTATGTACTATAATCTGAATCAGTGATGATTCAGCTGTAGTTTGTTGATGTCCACAATGGGTGAGTAATTAGATGCCACACAATGAAAAGAATATTAAGGCTGGGAAATTTTCATATTTTATGATGTAATATTTTTCAAAATATGAATATCTCTACCTCGATTATCAGGAAAAATCAATAATTTCAACAACAGTTTGTGCTTGATTTCACCAGTTGACATGTAGTGCACAATTAGCCAATAAAATGAGACCATTACACAAGCTGGGAAAACCTTCACCAGCCAATCAGCAGTCAGAATGAGTGTTTTCTCAATGTCAGGTGATGTATGACATCGGTAATTCTTCTGGTGAGTAGTTAATCTGTGGCTTGCTGTATATATATGACACGTACCAAAGAATAAATCACTTACATTTTTGTACAAAGATAGATTCTGTCTAACATTGCCTTAAAAAAAGCAAAAACATAAACATCTCACCTCACTTTTGCATGCTGAAAACAAACAACAAAATGCTTCTCCGGACTTGTGAACCCTGCTAAATGTGCAAAACAAACAGAGGTACAATTGTTTAGGAAATAAATTTGGTGTCAATTTGTCATACTTTACATCTGTGAAATTAAAATGTATATTTTATGAAATAAATGTGATCATTGAATTAATTATTTTACATAAAGCACAAAACAATTTTAAGTTATCTTTATTGAATGGTTATCCATCATAACTACAGTATATAAACCATTATGCTCAAGCCTTGGCAATAGTGACTAGCACAGTTTGAACTCTGTTGTTCTTTATCTGATTATTGATCCTTTGAATAATGACTTCTTTATAATGGCAGATAGGTCAGTTGTATCTAAGAGAGACTAATGTATTGAGTAAATATTTAATCATGAGAAAACAAATCCTGTGTTTGAAGAGTTGTTGTGGGGTACCAATAATTTTATCTTCATGGGAGATTGATTAGGATATTGGTGAGGCTAAATATTTAATTTCAGGTTATGATTGCTCATTCTTTTGACATCTTATTTACATATTTCAGTAGATTCGAGCAGTTTTTGTAAATACATTAATTTACAGTACTTTCTGTATATTTTCTTCTGTGAGCTTCTTTAATCTTATCATATTAATTTTTTATACATCATACATGGCAGTCAAAAGGTCTTTAGAAATATTTCTTGTTGAAATTGGCTCAGACAACCACTCCCAAGCTAGTTCAAATTCAATGTGTTACTATTTCAAGTTCTTATAGTTTCCTGATTATGCCTTAATTGATGTTCCTACCACTTTAAAGTGAATTATATGGTAATTGGTTTAGAGGATGAATTTATTCCTATATTGTCACAGTTCTTTACTGTGATAATTGCATAACAGCATTGACAAGAGTAGTTGAGGAGCTTCAGATAATGTGTATTTAAAGTTAAAATCTAAATATATGCTGCCTTTAAGAATCCTTTTTAATTGTGAATTTAGCTTCCAATAAATTCAGTAATTAAACATTTTTTGTTACAAGGTTTTAACCTAAGATTGTAGACAAAACAAGGCTTGATTTTGTGGTAAATTGGCTATGCATTTTTAGAATGATATTAAAATACAGTAGCTCTGAAAGAACCATGATACTGTAATCCTTTGACAAAGATACATAAACAATACAGTTTTGTTTTTTATGAAGTTGTCTAAACATCTAAAAAATACTTCAATTTGCACTTGAGCAATTGAAAATGGAAATACTATCTTGGTTGTTTAATACTCTTCTTGTTGTATTATCTTATGTGTGCTAAGTTTTCAAATTCGAATATATAAAACCATTAGATGAAAAAACATTTGTATTAAATACACCGTGAATATTACCAGGTGGCTGAAACTGTACTAAAGATGTTGACACAACTGAGCTGATGAGAATCAATATTGTTCAAAACTGCATTTTGTGTTTGATTCCAAATAATGATTTTGTAATTATTTAGTGCAAGTCAAAAATTTTGTCTTGCATTATATACAATAATAAAGCCAAGAAAACATGCCAGGTTAAGCGAAAAAATTATTTAATTTCCATACTGTTTTATAGTAAACAGATAACAGAATGGTGTGCAACACTGGAGTTTACATTTTTTACTCTCTCATTTTTGCCAAACTGTTCAAGATGTATTTTGAAGTCTCAAATTCTTTTCTCCATTATGATTTTAATTCATTTCTCAGTTAAGATTTAAAAAAAAGCAGGTTTATGAGAAGTATTTATAATTTCAGGATAAGTAAGGATATTTACTTTCCATGAATCTTAACAAGACTTTTAACCTTTGAATAGTTTTGTATTTGTGTGAAATATTTCATTTTTTTTTTCAGGAAAGCCATGTTGATAGAGGAGATGTCCAGCGAGCCATTTCAGTTTATAAAGAATTAGCTGTAAGTGTTTTTCTGAGTGTTATAGGTATTGTGAAATAAATAAAATATTATTAGACTTAAATCCATGGACTTGCAATACATTCATTAATACAACATCCTTTATTTATTAATATCTAATGTGTAATAAAATAATGAAAAAAATGTTATTTTTCAAAAATTACGAATTTGCATTTAATGTAGTGGTCTACTCTACAGTTTCTTTCTTTCAGTTGTTTTAACTATAAAATTAAATGTCAGAGGGTTTTTAGTTAATTAGTTTGTGGTGAGAGTGATGTAACATTCTGCCACATTTTACAAATAACTTTCTAGTTTCTGTATCTTAAATACCAAACACTTATTTTGTAGTTTCAATATTGATCAAGTCTTATCTGTGTGTGTCTGGTTTAAATGTCACTCTACTGCAAGCTCGGATGAGTTGTAGTATTTGGTTTTCTTTTTCCCATATTTCTGAACAAAGGTGTGTAGTTGATGAAGGTATTATTTCATTATTGTTATTTTATTTCCTTATTTTTGGTTTTCCATTATGGATAATGTATTATAACTTCTATAACCAATTTGATACTATTTTGTCTGTGTTATTTACCTTTACACAGTTTGGTTGGATGTTTTGTATATCTTAATTAGCTGAGTTCTAACTTGTAGGTGAATTGATAATTCTTTTTATTAATGTGTTAAATGCAACAAATATTTGCAACAGGGAAATATATATTAAAAATAATTATACCTGTTAAAAAATGTAATTTTCATTACAAAAATAAACACACCCACTATACACTGAGTGGTCACAAGTAAATAGACACCTAATTTTTCGTCATTTAACTGATTTATGCTAACTAATTTGTGTTCACAGAGCACTATATAAATGAAAAAAGTCCGCACACTAATTATCTTGTGCTACAACATGCCTAGAACACAAGGTTCTCTCGAATTGTCAGATTTTGTTAGAGGAAGGATAGTTGGTCAAGCAGATGGTGGAATAAGTCAGCGGCAAGTTTCACAGAATTTGGGAATCCCACTTTTGACAGTCAACAGAATCATCATGCAGTTCAGGGTCGTCCTGGTCCATCGGAGAGAACAAAAAGGGCTGTCAAGAGGAGCATCAAAATGGATCCCAGATTAACGACTGCAGAAGTGGCCAAAGTTGGTGGGATGAGCCTGAAATCTGTTCAATGGATTCTCCACAGATTGAGTTATCGTTGCAGAGCAGCTAAACGGAAGCCCTTATTAAGACCTGTCAACATAGTCAGATGAAAGAAATGGGTAAGTGATATGATGACCAAGCTTCTGGACTTTTGGAAGACCGTATTGTTCTCAGACGAGTCAAGATTCACTCAATTTTCGGACCGTGGAAGGATATGGGTCTGGAGAATGCCTCACCAAGACTTTTGGCTCAACAGATTGCAGCCAACTGTGAAGCATGGTGGTTTCAGCGTGATGGTTTGGGGAGCTGTTTGGGTTGGTGGGAGATCGAGCTTAGTGGAGTGCGTTGGCAACATAAATTTTGAAATACGTCGAAATATTGGAGGAAGGACTCTTGCCACTTGATGGAGCGCCGTGTCACACTG
>NW_013666908.1:87216-92786 GCF_000517525.1 Limulus polyphemus | reverse complement strand
TCGAGCTTAGTGGAGTGCGTTGGCAACATAAATTTTGCGAAATACGTCGAAATATTGGAGGAAGGACTCTTGCCACTTTATTCCTCTGGTTTCGGGGACAAGAACACAACGTTGTTCCAGGAAGATGGAGCACCGTGTAACACTGCTAGAAACACCCAAAAGTGGCAGGAAGAAAATGGTATCAAGAAGTTGCCCTGGCCGAGCCAATCTCCTGACATGAACCGCATTGAAAACCTCTGGGCCATACTCGACCGGCAAGTCAAGAAACAACCAAAAAAACCAACTTCGAAGAGCGATCTAATCCAAGTTTTGAAGCAAGAGTGGGCAAAAATCCCACAATCTAAAATTGACGAGATGATTCTCATGATGCCCCAAAGGATCAACGAACTCCACAAAGCGATAGGAAGATCTACTAGATATTAATTAAATTATAAATATATCAATTCATGTGAATATGACTGAAAAATTTCATTTTTTCTGAAAAGGTGGTGTTTACTTGTGATCACGCTGTGTACAGTTCATAATAGAAATATTTCCAGACTGCAGGGTAAATTCTTTAAGTTTTACTTCATATTCCATAGCATGAGATAGTGTTATTTTCTGAAGTATGTGAAAATTTGGTTAATGTTAAATAACCAATACAAACATAAAACTTATTTCATTTTACTGACAAATGGAATTATTGTGTATTAGAAACAGACGTATCATATACACATACATTAGGTATAATTTTGCTTTCTGATTTATATATATATACCAAAAAAGATTTATCATAAACAATTACAATTGAAGTGGAAAGTTCACTATTCATATTAGGCCTAATTTCTAACTTTCTACTGACTTATGTAATATTTGGTGGCTATCTTATAGTTTCAACCTGCTCTGCAAGCATTAAAGCTTTTTCTTTCAAAGATGCCATTGCTCCAACACCAATGCTCATCCATACCTTTCCAAAGCAAAATCAAATATTACTTTCAAATATGGTAGCATCCTACCATTTCGACACATGTACCCTTTTAAACACTTTTCTCTACAAGTCACTGTGTGAAATTCAAAATTTAATTAAACACCTTTACTATCAATGTATGTGAATGAAATTAACATCATAATGTATGTTATTATTCAAAATTTTATGTTATGTAAGTTTAAGTCCTTTATTTCAAAATAAACCTTTAAAAAACTACTTAACTTCAGATGTCACATGACACACGAGCTATGAAAATTCTCTACTTTGGCACTTCTTATGTTCAGTAATATAATGCAATTTGGTTAGATGTACGTCTATACAATAAAATGTTTACATAATCTTTGACATGTACATTTCAAAGTTCTCTGGATTAATGCAGTTGAAACAAGTAATACATTTTGTCAATCCCTGACTGGTGCTATGCCCACCTTCAATAGATTTGTTTGAGCTTTATAGCCTACATGTAGAGGTTACATACACATGCATATAGTCATTACAAAGAGCTCATTTTACACTATAAGTCAACAATGGTTATTTTGAATTTGGCACACAATTTTAATCACGGGGTATATGTAACTGCCTGTAGTATTGTTGGCTGCTTGATCAACTCTAGCACTTACTATTGCTTCTTACCTAAATATGTTATAGTTGGAGATATATTTAAATCGTATTTAGGACTTACTTTTATATTTTAGTTAATTATGTATTATTTATGTTTTAAAATGCATAATTGAAATGTTTAAACATTTTCAAATATACATCATACTTTGCATCAGTTCTCAAGGCTTATAATATGATGTGGTGCATGAACATTTTGCCATAGGATTGCACATCTTTGTTGACTTATATCAAGATGAATAATAAATGTTAAAGGACAAGAAAGGAAAATAAAACATTAAAATTTAACTATATGAGAAAAGGAAAAGACCTGAAATTATGAATATAACCAAAAGATCTTTAAAGATATTCTAAGAAAAATTAAAAGGTACGTATGTTTTTTATATTTCCTAATTATAATCATTTCATTGCATTTTGCATTCATGATAATAGCTAGAGTTAGCAATATGGTAAACAAAATGAGAAATAAAATACAAAAATATATGCCTTAAAAACTTTTAATATTCATTTATGAGGTTCCAGAGGTTATGCAAATAAAATATTAAAATTATAAAATTAAGAAAATTATTTTTATACTTAAAATGAAAATCACCTTAAACTCGAACTATTCAGAGTTTGAGTGCAAATAACTACTATAGAAAAATATTAACAGGTTTTGTGAGGATATCTCAGAGTTACTGTGTGTATTGTTGCATAAAAGTACTTCCTCATTCAAGGTGGCATGAAATGTGTTGCCCCTCTTCCAAAAGGGTTTTCATGTGAGACTATGTACAAATTAAGTTACCTTCCTTGTAACACAAGTTGGTTGCTATAGAGGGACAAATCAGGATATGAGATTGTCAGTGGTCATGTTATATGGTTGGTTGGTATACACAGAGTCAGTAAATACAGAAAATGTGTAGGATATTCTAAAAGTGGTCATCATGAGTAAGTGGTCACTTAAAGGCAGGTATAACTGCATTTATTTTTATGAAAATCTTGAATGCATGCTTGTACAATAGTGAAGAAGTGTATTAAATTTTCTTATATTAAATAATTTTTTTTTCTAACTGGAGTTCATTTTCATGTTGAAAAACCATAAACTTACCGTCTAATAATGTTAAAGCCTTAATAAAAGTGATGGAAATTCCAAAACAAATACTTATCTGAGCTTTGTCTCTGCTAATGTAGGTGATGAGATTCCTCACACATATTAATTTACAACCATTTCTGTTGAAGTTCTTTACCTGTAGAGGATATGATGGTTATCTTGCATTGTGTGATGGGGTCTTTATGAAGCCAATATCCTCTGCTTTCACTTCTCCACTTCTTTTCTTTGCTATTATTCAGGCTTGACCTTGAAGAGGACGATTTTGAGCACTTTTTCAATCCAATTTGTTAAAAATACTTCTCTATCTCATGAATATTTTTTGTTTCCTACTCTCCTTACATAAACCTTCTATCTATAGTTTCCTTTCTTCTCTCTGACCAATTAGTTCTGTACCCAACATTTCCTTTAGGCTCTTTGCTCTTGCTGTTTGATGCCTCATCCTTCCTTCCTTACCAGCTAACATGAAAAAGCTACTATATAGATATATTTTATTACCCCTTTACACATAACTTATAGGATTAAATGTTTAGACATCGTTTATGATTTCTTAACATGTTCACATACAGTATAATATTTAGATCTAGTTCATTACTTATTTAACTTGTATCACATAAAATATAATGTTTAGTCATAGTTATGTACTCTGGCATATACTACATAATATATTATGTTTAGTCATAGTTCATCACTCCTTCACATGTACATATAGGAGTTGATGTTTGGTCATATTAACTTCCTCCTTACCATATAAACATAAAGTTAATGTTTAGTTACAGTCAGTTACTCTTAACATGTAACACGTCTGCATTAACGTTTCATTCTGGTTGATTACTCCTTAACTTGCTCACATAGAAGGTAATGATTACATTCAGTTCATTACTTCTTCACATGTACACATGGAAGACCATGTTTAGTCTTAGTTAATTATCCTTCATGGTTCGTACGGGTCATGGAAAACCTGGAAAGTCATGGAATTTTACTTTCATATTTTCCAGGCCTTGAAAGTCAGGAAAAATTGATAAATTGACTAAAAAGTCATGGAATATCAACATTTGTGAAAATTCATTCCATTTTTCACTAGAAGTGTAAATAAATTTAGATATTTCAACAATTTTCTTCCGGTGTTTTCTTTTATTTGTAACATTTGCCGATTGATTATGAAAACGAGTTCATCACTTGCATGCATGCCTATATGAGTATTGTGTGTGTACAGTGGTTGTGTGCGCCGCTGTCTCGATCTCTGCATGCATTTGGGTGAATATGCAGTGTGTGTGTGTGTGCGCTGTGTGTATTTCCAATGTGCACGTGGCAATTGCATGCACATGCAGGCCATAGGCACGATGTCATATTGTTGCCAGATATACTATTTTGAATCCCGTGGAAACGATAAAAATCCCTTTAGAAAGAGAATTATAATTTTTACTTTTGATATAAACAGAAAATGTTATATGTATTTTTTTACTGACCTGCTTCGATAATTTCAATACAAATAAAATAATTTACAAACCCTTGACGTACCGATAGTTCGAAAATCCCAATTTGGCCGGCACGTATGCTATCTGGCTATACACGCGTATGTACGTGTCGTCGATCGTGGACGTGTGTTATTACGTTACATGTTGTCTCGCGCTGCTGTTTTATTTTCACATCCAACTTGGCATTTAACAGAGATTCTTTTGCAATATTTTTGTGACTTTTGACTGCTACAGTTTTTGAAAGTGAAAATCAAAATGCCAGAGAACTGTCATTTCAATGATGCTTGGTTAGAGCACCCCGTTTATTGTGAGTGGATTATGAAAGTAAGCTCAAATCCGTCGACCGCAAGATGTGCTGTTTGCATGTGCAATTTCAGTCTCAGCAACATGGGCGAAGCAGCCATCAAGAGCCACGTGAAGAGTGAAAAACACAAGACAAAGCTAGTCAAATGACGCGGTAAGTTTACGTTTCTTTTGGAAATATTGCATTGCTCATCTTTTGGTATCCAAACAAACATGTTTCCTCTAAATTGAAAGATTTGGTAGTAAAATCAAGGTTTTAAATCATAATTCCGTAAGGTATACCAACTCGTTATCACGGGATCTCCGTAACTATCCAAGATTGAGACAATTGAATTCGGAGTTTCGGAAAATCAGAAGTAATTATTTCAGTAATTTGTTGACAAATTTTCAACAAAATTTCACAATTTCAGAGGTATTGTGTAGAATTTATCTCGCTTAAAACACAGCAAAATTATGTAGAAGGGAAGAGGAGTAAAACGAAACTGCAAGTTAAAATTTTGTTGGTACCATTCTCAGAGTATCACTCTCAGACTCAGTTTGATGTTCAACTTGACTTGTTTTTGTACAACAAGAGCGTTCTGTATCATGTAAAAATATGTTATAAAAATAGAAAGTGATAGGCAGAACACTCCACTGAGCTATCCATTTTAAAATTTCAAATTTTTTGGGGGTGGTTGGAATTGTCCAAATGCTGCCTAGCTGGGGGTTCGCAAGCTGATTTGTGTCCAGGTCACAAAGTCTCAAAGAAAAAAAATTGAAATTAATTTAATAAATTTATAATGAAAGAGGGATGACTTGGTTTATTATTTCAGCAAAGTTATTGACAATTTTATGATGAATATTATTATTTGCTTACTAGTTATTGTGTGACAAGTGTACACACCCGTCAAGTCAACTGACTGTGAGGTTGAATTACACATTTATTTGAATTGAAGTGCTTCAGAAGAATTATTTTTCATAATGGTAAAAATGGATTTAGAAATTGTATTACTTGATTGAAGGAAGGACCAAAATTGCAATTTATCACAGATGGAAGCTCATTTTGTTTTTAAAATTTGTATAGAGTTTTACAAAATCCTGAGAATTATTATGGAATATTTCAGAATATACACTATAG
>NW_013666908.1:36628-86374 GCF_000517525.1 Limulus polyphemus | reverse complement strand
CCTATCATCCTTGTATTATTTGTTTGCTGATGCCAGAAGAGAGGATTATGAGAAGATAACTGGAGATCATTCCATGCCACTCAAATTTTGCAAGACTCGATGGCTGGCTGGAAGATCTTCCTGTTGCAGAAAGAGCAGTCAACATCTGGGAGAATGTATGTATGTTAAGGCAGTTGAAGAGAAGAAAATCTCTCACCCAAAGGACAAGTAGTTTGAAACTGTTCAGAAGTGTACCAAGATGGCTGATTTTCCAGCAAGACTGAGCTTTTTCATATCTGTGGCAAAGTTGGTCAATCCCTTTCTAACAGACTACCAAACTGATGCGCCAATGTTGCCCTTCTTAGCCGAAGAGCTAACCAGAATGCTTGCTTCCCTTATGCAGCGATTCTTAAAACTTGACAGGAGTACCCTTACTTCTCCTTACAAGATAATGCAGGTAGATATTAGCAGCGATCCTTTAGCTTTTTCTCAGTGTAGAATCCAATATCGACTTGGTCAAAGGCAGCTGAATGGCCTCTGAAAGCAAAAAACATCATCAGTGAGCGAAGGATTCTGGAATTTCGCGTACAAGCAAAACAGTTTCTTGTTGCAATGACCCGCAAGCTCATTGACAGATGTCCACTTAAGTATGCACTTGTGAGAAATATGGGATGCTTAAATCCAAAGAGCATGGCAAAAGACAAAGAAAACTCTACTGCAAAGCTGAAAAGGATGCTTAGCTCCCTTACTGATGCAAACAAACTTGAGGATTCATGTGATGACATCTTAAGAGAATACTCAGAAGCATGTGATGAGGTATCAAGAAGCGCAGAGATGAGAGAATTTGATCCGAAGAAAGACAGACTGGACTCTCTGATGTGCACATTTCTGTCTGAGTCTCGCTATTCACCTTTATTAAAGGTGGTCCGCATGTTGCTTGTCTTGTCCCATGGACAAGCCTCTATTGAAAGAGGATTCTCCGTCAACAACGAAGTTGAAGAGGACAATTTTCTAGGGCACTCGCTAATATCTTTGAGGGCTATATATGATCGTATCAAATACGTAGGAGGAATTCAGAACATTATTATCAACAAGTCACTCATGTTAGCCGCTTCAGCAGGTAGGCAAAAATACCATATGTATCTTGATGAGCAGAAACGTGAAAAGTAAAAGAAAAAGAAAAGGACTGCTTGATGAGATAGATGAACTGAAAGCTAAGAAGTCTAGACTGCAAACAGATATCAAAAGTCTTCAAGAATCAGCAGACAAGTTTGCAGAGGAAGCCGAGTCAACTAGCAGATTAACTTGTATATCTAAATCAAACAGCCTCCGACGTACAGCAAAGGAGAAGATGTCCCAGTTAGAAGTGATTCAGAAAAAAATTGATGAACAGCTGAATGTCTTCAAGAATTCGTAAAGTAAGACACAGTGGACAAGTTTGCAGAGGAAGCTAAATCAACTGACAGTTTGACATGTATATCAAAATCAAACAGTCCCTATGTTAACAGGGGTGTTAACAGCTCTGTATGTACAGTAGAGGAGATATCTAAAGTAGAAATCATTCAGAAACAAATTGATGAACAGCTCAATGCCATCAAGAATTTGTAAATTAAGACTCTGCATTGCAGACAAGTTTGCAGAGGAAGCTGATTCAACTTCAAACAGCTACTAACGTACAGCAAAGATGTCTCAAGAAGAACTCCTTCAGAAACAAACTGATCAGCTAAATGCCACAAAGAATGCATAATGTAAATATTTTGTTATTGTTAATGGGGGATGCAAAAGAAGAGACAGTGCAGTATATACACTTTGCTTCGGGATCAAATTTTTTGGTCTACCATGTAAGACTTTGTTTAAAAGTCATGGAATTCTGGCTATAAAGGTCATGAAATTTCACATGTAAGAAAGTGTATGAACCCTGTCCTTTGTCATGTACACATATTTGTTAATATTTAGTTCTTATTGCATATTCCTTAACATTCCCATCTTGAAGTTAATGTTTAGATCTGGTTCATTACTTCTTCACATGTACACATATAAGACCATGTTTAGTCTTAGTTAATTATTCTTTGCCATGTACACATATTTGTTAATGTTTAGTTCCTATTACATATTCCTTAACATTCCCATCTTGAAGTTAATGTTTAGATCTGGTTCATTACTTCTTCACATGTACACATATAAGACCATGTTTAGTCTTAGTTAATTATTCTTTGCCATGTACACATATTTGTTAATGTTTAGTTCCTATTACATATTCCTTAACATTCCCATCTTGAAGTTAATGTTTAGATCTGGTTCATTACTTCTTCACATGTACATATAAAAGAAACTGCTTAATCTTATTTATACATACCTTCCCATGTACACACACATATGGTAATGTTTAGTTCTATTTCTTTCTCCTTAACATGTCTGTATAGAAGATAATGTTTTGATATAGTTCATTACTCCTTAACATGTAACTCGTTGAAGATAATGTTTAGATGTAGTTGATTACTCCTTAATGTGTTCAGATTGAAGATAATCTTTAGATATACAGTCCAGCCCATTGATCCGGTCAGCTGTGGGTCTTAATAATTAATGGCTGCATAGGGTGTCACTATATGAGGTCAACTCTGGGATCAGACTGAGGCCTCAAAGGCACAGTACATACCCCTACAACTTGCTCATAATACTCACATTTCTATGTTCCTGTTTGATACAGAATGTTGTAATAACATCTTTACATACATATTTTTGCATTTCTTGAATGTGCAAAGTTTCTCCATTGAACAAATATTTTGTTCACAAGAAGACCAAAGAGACATCGAACTGGAAGTGTTACAAATGACAAAGTTTAAAGGAGTGTAAAAAAATTGTGTTTGATTGTGTATGTGTGTGATTGGGTGATCATTAGTGCAGCATGAGGTGTGAAGCATCAGGTGGGATTAGTGTGCCATTAATAGGGAACATCAATAGTCACCTGGTTTATAACACTTACAAGACGTGGCCACTATCAGTAGATGTATGGTAGTGACCTTGCTTTGATTGACAGGTCTTGCTTGGGTAGCGGCAGGTGAGAGCTGGCCTGGGTGGTCACAATACTGAGTTCACAGAGACCTCTTTGGAATGGGAAACAGATGACCACAAGCTATGTTGACTGCAGTACAAGTGCCCATAATAGCAGATGTTTTACAAATATAAAATAGAAGGAATATTTGGAACTGAGACAAAATGGCTGTAATTAAGGGTTGACCACTATATTGCATTAACTGTAGTTAACCACTTCTTCACAAGTACACAGAGAAGAGTATGTTTAGACATATTTAATTACTCCTTATCATATATCACTTAGAAATAATGTTTGGTCATGGTTTATTACTCCTTTCCATGTACACATATCTGTTGATGTTTAGATATTATGTTCTCTTTAATATATACACATCAATTATAATGTTTAGAACTAGTTCATTAATATTTAATATCTGATGCACAGAATATGATGTTTTGTCATAGTTACTCCTTATGTCACATAAAAGGTAATATTTCCTCGTAGTTTGTTACTCCTTAACATTTACACATAGTATGTAATGCTTAGTCATCTTTAACCCTTTTGCAATGGGCTGATATATTTCACATTATTATTCTTAACTTTGTTTAACACAAACTGGAGTTTTTTATGAGACATTTCTATAAACGTAAATAAAATCACGACCTATATCTCCATGATGTAACTTTATTAGCTCAAAATTTCACTATTACAGTCTCGTCAGGAGCTATCGATATCCTACAAGTTTGCTAATCCAGTTAAATCTAAATTGGAACACTGTTATTCGTAAATTGAACATTGATATACGTGTTTAGAAAGTTCATATTATATTAAAATAATATTAAACATTTTTGAATTTATATTGTTAAGACAAAACAAACCAACAATGCTAAATAAATAAAATGTGTAAACCAGTAAGTAAACTATTAACAACGTTTGATTTAGAATGGAATACGTTATGTATCTAAAACATTTATTCATTTATTGTATTGGTAAGTATTTTTTCCATTTTATTATATCAGTACCTACATAAAACAATGTCTGAACTCCACTTGGCATTAAGCAGAGTTAAGAATAATAATTTCTTCAGCATCGACCTCCTTCATCATAAAGCAAGTATTGTTTTCCTACAACATTCATTAAGACGTACTAAATCTCAGTTAAGTTTTCTCCTTGATTGTAGGGGATATGACTTAATTCCAGAAGGTTTAAGGAATATGGTCAAATTACCAAAAATTCTTAAAGGTAACACCTGAGTTACCAATAGATTAGAAATTTTTTTATGGTGTTTGAGAAATGACCTCATAACCTGCATGTTTAAAAAGAAATACAAACACAAGAAAATTTGTGATAAAACTTTTAATTTGATTAAAAACATTCATCTGTAGACTTTAAGAACTGGATTACAGATCAAAATTATGTTATCTGTAGGTTAGAGAAACAAGAAGGAGAAAAAACTGAAATGTAAGTTTGAAACCATAATTAATAAATACTGATATAGTTACATCAATGAAGCTAAATCAGAGGAATGTGAAACTCTCAAAGAAAGTAACATAACCATAGAAGATGGCATTAACTTGGAGGATGCAACTAAATCGTTACTCAGTTGAGGACCAAATTTTACGCTTCCAACAAGACTAGATGATGATAAAGAATTAGATATTTTATCATTGTTACAGCAAACTTTTCACAAAATACGACAAGAAAAGCATTATTTACAAAACCGAGATGGAAGTAGTGGAGATTCACCAGAACAAAGAGAAGAACATAACCGTCTGTTAACCCACTTTGAAATCCACCTTTTGATCATCCTAAGACACCAGCAGTGAAAAGGACAGTACATAACAGAAGATGCCATGGTAGAACTTTAAAAAAAGGTGTTGAGTATCTTAGGGAAATTTCATAATTACACAAAGCTCTGTATAAATTAAAAGATAACACTGACATTATAGTTAAAGAATCTGAAAAAAGTAAAGGATTTGTGGTTTTAACAAAGGATAGTTATGAGTGAAAGATTTATACTCATTTATCAAATGAAGATAACTATTAAAGAAAGATCCTACTAAAACACTTGAAAGTAAAGGTAGAATGATTTTAAATGAATTAAAGAAAGGTACTCATGTAGCTCCCCAGCTAGTGAATTGTCTAAAACCATATAATACTTGAGTTCCTGAATTCTGTGGCTGTCCTAAATATCATAAGTTTGATTTACTCCTTAGACCCGTAGCATCTACTTGCAGATCTCTGACAGAAAGTATATCGTGGGTTTTAGATAGACTGCTGAACCCGTTATTGGACTTAGTTCCTACTCATATCAACAGCACACATAATTTTCTTGAACAGTTACATAATGACTCGCACCTCTTTATTGAAAATTGTATTGTTGATAAGATGGAAAAATACTTACCAATACAAATATGAAGAAATGTTTTAGATATGTAATGCATTCTATTCTAAATTGAACATTGTTAATAGTTTACTTATTGGTTTACACATTTTATTTATTTAGCGTTGTTGGTTTGATTTGTCTTAACAATATAAATTCAAGAATGTTAGATATTATTTTAATATAATATGAACTTTTTAAACATGTTTATCAATGTTCAATTTATGAATGACAGTGTTGCAGTTTAGATTTAACTGTATTAAGGAACTTGTAGGATATCGATAGAATACTATAGGCAGTTACATGTAACCTGTGATAATAATTGTGTGCCAATTTTAAAATAACCATCGTTGAATTATAATGTAAAATGAGTTCATTGTAATGACTATTTACATGAATATGTAACATCTACGTGTAGGCTATAAAGCTTGAACAAATCTATTGAAGGTGGGCATGGCACCAGTCAGGGGTTGACAAAATGTATTGCTTGTTTCAACTGAATCTGTCCAGAGAACTTTAAAATGTGTGTGTGTCAATAGTTTAAGTGAATGTCATATTCTCTAGACATGCATCTAAACAACTGACATTATATCATTGAAGGATCGGAGTGTCAAAGTAGAAAATCTTTATAGCTTGTGGGTCACTTGACAGTACAACTGAAGTTTTAAGTAGTTTTTAAAGGTTTCTTTTGAAATAAAGGACTTAACTTAGATAACATAAAACTTTGAATGATAACATACATTATGATGTTAATTTCATTCACATACATTGATAGTAAAGGTGTTTAATTAAATTTTGAATGTAACACAGTGACTTGTAGAGAAAAGTGTTTAAAGGGGTACCCATGTTGAAAGGGTTAATTACTTTTTAATATGTATACACAATAGATAATGCTTCAGTCCAGTTCATTACTTCTTATCATTTACACATAGGAGATAATTTTTCAGTATCGTTTATTCTTTCTTTTCATGTAACACTTTGGCAATGATGTATAAACTTAGTTAATTACTCCATAACATGTCTATGTAGAGGTTAATGTTTTGTTACACTTCTTTACTCCTTCACGTTTACACATGGAGGATAACATGCAGTTCTAGTTATTTACTTCTTAGTATATATACACACATGGAAGATGTTGCTTGGATCTCATTCATTACTCCTTCACATGTACCACCTCAACACTGATTTGATATAGTCATCACTCCTTAACATGTCCACATAGAATATAATGATTAGATCTGGTTAATTACTCCTTCACATGCAATTAGAAGTAAGGTTTAGAAATAATCACTTACTCGATAGCATGTCACACATTGTAAATAATGTTTCATTGTATTTACTACATAACATGTACTTATAGTAGATAACGTTTAACCTTCTTTCATTACTGCTTAACATGTAAACACAGAAGATAATGTTTCATAACCTGTCATGTTATGGGGGGGTACTACACATCGTCACATGCTACCTTCACAAAATGACTGCATCCTATGCATGGAATAGTTCCTCACCCACTAGTCTTCCATTGTACCACTTTCAACTTTTTGTTGCCTTTGCCATACCTTTCATTGCTAGCCTTCCACTTGTCTGGTCTCCTGTTCCTAATTCCTCAGTCAGGATTGGTCCTACCTTTTTCATTATACCTATCCTCCTCTCCATCTTCCCCTTCAGGCCCTTGCTCTGTTTAAAGATATCCCTTTTGGGGTCCTTTTGTTGGCCTGATGTCAGAAGATAATTTCTTCTTTAGCTCTTTTCTACTATCTTTCATGCCTTCCTTATCCATTGACTCCCCTTCTTACCTGTTGTTTGACTGGATTATCACTGATTCTCCATGTTCTTACCCAGGTCCCTTTAAAACCTTTAGCAGATGTTTCTGTTCTCCCTAGACTCATTAGTCCTCTTCCTAGTTGCCTGTGATTGCCATTGTTTTCTCCCACTTTCGAATTACTGCACTTACTTCTCCTTAATCCTGGCTGTTCTTTCATTTCCTCATACTCCATGGTAGGGGGCAGTGGTCACTCTGTTTCTCCCATGTCCTCTCCTGTACCTCTTCTTGGTGTTCATTCTGATCCAGACAAATGTTTGTGTCCTGTCTGGGCTACTTGAGGTTCAGTAACTCTCCTCTTCTGTTTGTAGTATTTTCAATTTTTTATCCTCTCAATTTCTCTCACTTTTTCTTTGAGTTAGTATGTGGACTACCCCACAGCTCTTCATCAACCACTATTTGCATATCCTGTTATGATTTAGCCTTCTGCTCATGGCCATTCTTCAATCCACTCTCTGCCTATTGACAGGTGAATGTGCATATTTCTCATCTTGCAATCACCATAGGACCACACTAGGTGGTTGTTGTTGCCTTCCAGGGCATACTTATTCAAAACTCTACATTGAGCCAGGTTAACAGAAAGTGCTTTTACTATCTGCCCTGACTCTACACGTGCCCACAATGAGATGGGGTGTTCTGCAAGACCACTAGAGGTTTCCTTGTGATATCTCTCTCTATTTTTGTATATATATATATATATATATTATATAGCCAATCTATACTGTATCAATTCTGCGGACTATCATTGGAAAAGCCAGCAACAAAGTTGTGTATCTGCCCACTTCTCTGGCCCATGCTTGCCAGCTTTTAAACATATGGTTTTGCAGTCACCCATTGCACTGTCTCCAATAAAATAATTTTTTGGACAGAAAGATTGACTTGGATCCAGGCACATTCTCATGATGTGCTCCTCACTAATGTCCACCTCCCTCCATCTTATTTACATGATCTCTGTTTGACTCTATTTCTTTACTCAGAAGTCTTCAGTGATATTTCTGACTCACAAGAAACTCTGGCTGAAGCAGTCAGGCATCAATCTTCATTATCTTTCCTAGTTTCTCGTCTTGCTCTTCGTTTTCTGTTCCTTGGTCAGATCAGTCTACTCCTACCCTTCACATTTCAGCATTCAAGTTTTCCTCCTCTTCCCATCTTCCCACTTTAGGTTCATTGTTCATCTTGCCAATGATTGTCCTGTTGGGATAAGGTTCTGTGAGTGCCCATCTGTTTCACTTTGCTAACCTTTGGTCTCAGTTTGCTGCTGACAGATGGGCTCTTTGAGTGTTCACTCATGGTCTCTCTTTCCATTTTTTTCTCTCCCTCATCCTGTTTTTTTCTTTCTCTGACCCCATTTATCATTAGTGTCACAAGGATGAGGTCTCAGATCTTCTGACAAAACACACAGTCGAGCAGGTATACACCCCTTCTTTGGGTTTTTACTCTTTGTTGTTCCCAAGACGACTGTGTACTGGCATCCAGTGGCCAACTCATCATCTATCAACTGATTTCTGGCTGTAGATAATTAAGGTCAGTGTGTAGGACGTACATATCCTGATTGCTCTGATGACAGATATCTGCCCACTCGATCAAGGTCAGGATCCATGGAGGTTGATCTAGTAAAGAAAAACTACGTGGTTGTAAACCAAAGGGTTCTCCACTCTGTTCTCCTTCACCTACATAAAAATGTCCACTTTGATACAGTGGAATTGTTGAGGTTTTCATTCTAATCTCGATGACATTAAGGCCTTGATTGCCTCCTATCATCCTGTGTGTCTCTCCTTTCAGGAAACATTTCTGAAACCTGCCGATACAGTCACCTTTTGGCAGTTTTCTTTGTACCAGAAAGACAGGTTGTGTGATGGATGGGTGCACGGAGGGGTGGCACTGCTGGTCAACCAGCATGTGCCCTCCTTATCTTTGTCCCTTGATACACCCTTGGAGGCTGTAGCCATCCGTGTTTCCTTGGGTCATACCATCACTGTTTGTTCTCTCTACCTTTCTCCTGGGGAGACTTATTATCTCCCTTTTTACTACTAGGAGACTTTAATGGACACAACCCCCCTCTGGGGTGGTGCTGATATTGATGGGAGGGGTCATTCCATGGAGCTTATGCTCTCGGATCCCAACCTTTCTCTCTTCAATGCTGGAACATATATTTATTTTCATTCTCCTAGTCAGTCTTTTACTGCCATTGATCTCTCAGTTTGCTCCCCTTCACTTTTCACTCGCTTTTCTTGGATGGTCGACAGTGACCCATGGGGCAGTGATCATTTTCCTATCATTATGAGGGAGGTTGGCCATGGTCGATGCCAACTGACCCAAGTGCCATGGTGGAAGTTGGACCAGGCTGACTGGCCATCTTTCACCTCTCTCTCTAAACTTGATCCTGCCTTTGTCTGTCTGCCATCAATAGACGACTGTGTGGTTGCAGTGACTGAATGTATTGTCCAGGCAGCTGCTCATTTTATTCCTAAGACCCTGACACATTTTCCACGGTATCCTTGTCCATGGCCTGGGATACCTTCCGATGGTATCCCTCTCTTTCTAACCGCATTGTTTATCAGTGGGCCTGTGCCCATGCTTGGCAGGTTTGATATCAAAGCCAAAAGGAGTTTTGGATTAAGTTCACTACTAGCATCTCTTCTACCACCAGTTCCAAAACTGTATGGGAGGTATGCTTCCCATTCCCTTTCCATCATGCTTTCCAGTGGCCAGGAAGTTGCTGATGTCCAGAGCATTGCTGATGCTCTTGGCCACAGCTTTTTCTTTTGCTTCTGGCACTTCTGTTTCTTTCCCTGCATTCTTGGCCATCAAGTCTTGGGCTGAATGATTGCTTCTTTCCTTTTGGGCGGATCGTTTCTATGACTATAATCGCCCCTTTACGCTGGTGGAACTCTTAACTTGCTCTTCATTGGTCGGACCTGATGATGTTCATTATGAGATGCTGCACCATCTCTCTCCTGCCTCTCTTGCTATTCTTCTGGTTATTTTTAACCGAGTCTGGCAGGGACACATTATTCCTGATGCTTGGCACCAGGCTATTGTCCTCTTTTTCTCTAAACCTGGGAAGGATCCCAAGATTCCTTCTAATTAATGTCCCATTACTTTGACCAGTTGTCTTTGCAAAGTTTTAGAGATGATGGTTAATACTCGTCTTGTTTGGTTTCTCGAACCAAACATGCTCCTCTCGCCTTCCCAGTGTGGGTTCCGTCGACAGCGCTCCACCATGGACAGGGAAGCCTTCCTTAAGAGAGAACACTTTGTTTCTGTGTTCTTAGATCTCGAGAAGGCTTATGACACTACATGGAGGTATGGCATTTTGCAGGACCTCCACTCCTATGAGTTGCGTGGCCATTTACCCATTTTTATTCAAAACTTTTTACCGAACAGGCGATTCCAAATCCGAGTGGGTTCAACTCTTTCCCGTTCCTTTCCATGGGGCTGTGTTTGAGTGACACACTTTTTAGTGTTAAAATTAATTCAGCTTCAGACTGCCCTCAATCAGTTGTTGACATGGACCATTGCAAACGGTTTTACATTTTCTTTTTCCAAAACCGTTTGCATGCAATTTTGCTGCCAATGGGGTCTCCGCCCCAATCCCAAGCTCTTTCTCGGCGATATAGTTATTTGTGTGGTCATTGAGGCAAAGTTGTTGGGGATTATCTTTGACCGTAAACTTAGCTTCATTCTGCACATCAAGCAGCTATGTGTCAAGTGTGCAAGAGCTCTGAACATCCTCTGTGACCTCTCTTCTAATTCTCTTTGGGAGTGAATTGATGTTCTATGCTCAGGATCTATCGTGTCCTGATTCAGTCCAAACTGAACTATGGGTCTTTGGTCTGTGGTTCTGCCAGGACCTTGGCCTTGAAGATGCTGGACCCCATTCACCATCTGGGGCTTCGGCTCTGCACCAGGGCTTTTCGCACTTCTCCAGTCCAGAGTTTATACACTGAATCCCACGAATCTCCTCTTCACCTCCATTGTTTGCAACTTTCTTTACAATATGCTACCAAGCTTCGATCCTTACCATGGCATCCCATCTGGGATTGTGTCTTTCTTCCTTGTTGGGCCATGCTCTTTCAGTACGGACAGTCTGCTATTCCTCCCTTTGGCTTTCGTATCTGGACACATCTGGCTGAATTGGGTCTGGTATCGGATGACATTGCTGTCCCTAATGATCAGCCCATTATGCCATGGCTTATTACCATCCCTTCATAGTGTCAGTGGCTATGGTAACACTGTCCGACTTGATTGTATTTTTAATTTTTTATGCACTATTGGTCTTTTTAATTGTATATAACTCTTTTATCCAAATTTTGGACATATTTTGTTTTTATCTCTCTGTATTTTTACATTTTACTCTAATTTACTTTTACTGTTTGGCACAGATAGCCTTGTCGCTTTGCGCCATAAAGCACCAAACAACCAACCAACCAACCTTGACGCATTTCCACCTGATCTTCCCATTTTTGGTGCACTTTCTTTTTACCTCATCTAAGAATGAAGTTATTTCAAGTACAAGTGTTTAAGAGGTTATGTTGTCCTTTTATTGGTGGAGGGCTTTTATTGCATAATGATGTCATCATGCACCTGCACAGTTCATTTTAAACGCATGGGAGTTAGCTCAAGGCTAGTGGCATGCAAGTCTCATAGGCAGGTGAGGGATATATCTATTCTGTGTTAGGAGGTGAGTATTTGTTAGAAATACATTTTCAGATTAGGGAAAAAAATTTTAATTTTAGTTAGGCATTTGTTTTTATAGATTACTTGTGCAGTTATTTTGTATTTTTTTTTAGGAATAAAAAATTAATATGCAGTATATACTGCTAAAGTATCAAATTACCAGTATGGGTTTTACTATTTGTATGTGCAACCAAGTTGATGCAAGTGTGTAAGGGTTGTTTGTTGATGGTTATGTTTTTGGTTGAACATTCACGAAAGTAAGTCCTTAATTAAACAAGGTGAAGAGGAATGATCAAAAGTCAAACACTTTACCTACAGTGAATGTTCTGCAGTACCAAAGACTTGACTTGGTTGTATCTCTTTATTATAAACCAAAAAATGAAACAAAGTTGTTTAAGACAATAATGATGTCCTAAGTTCCTAATCTAGGACTTTGTTTTGAAATACTGTAATGATAGTAAAAGGAATGATTTTAAGAATTAGTTCACTACAGAATTAAGTTCTTTTAGAAAAAAAGTAAACTTTTTTCATGCTATAAAAGCATAAAAAGATTTGTAAGGAAACTTTTATGTGAAATGCATGTATTTCATTTTGTTTTTCAAGGATTCCTGTATAGCCATGAGAAGGCAGAAGGAAATGGAGCTGGAGGTATTGGTAGGAAAGATTCGAGGATGGGAAGGAGAAGTAAGGACAGTGATTTTTTTTTTATATTTCATGTTCTTTAGTAATATGAACAAACAGAAATGTTAAACAAATGTTGGGATTTGAAGAAGTCTGTGATATAGAATCTGGCAACAGAATTTGGTTATCAAGCTGAAATATTTGATCATTTCCAGTTGCCTTATATTTGAAAATATTCTTAAAAATATAAGTGTGTGTATGTATATATATATATATATATAGTTTCAGTATTGTTAATATTTTGATCATTATGATTTACATTATTATTATTTTACAAATATGGTGAGATTACATGTTTAGTATAACATTTTATATTTGTGACCAGAGAATTTAGAAATAATTAGTATCATGTTATATTGTAATATACTTTTTCTTATTGACATGACTAGAATTTCTAAGAAAGGGCATCATTAGATAATTGTAGTTAATCACCAGTATGAGATAGGAAACACAGCTCATGGTCATGGTACACAGGCTATTCATTTGCTTGTAAGTAACCTTAAAAGTTAATGTGTTATGCCAGACTGTAGAACTGAGGTTCCATGGTACATCTACCATTACCAACAAAATACAAAAATAACGTGCTTGGCACTATGGGGCCATGGATATGTGATAAGGGTAATAGTCAAATCCCTCTACTTAGTCTTACAAGAGTAGTCCAAGAGCTGGAGGTTGAAGATATTGACTAGTCTGTCAATTCCAAATTGGGCAGATAGCTATTGTGTACCTTTGCACAAAATTCAACATACAAACAAACTAAAAGCTATTATTCTAACCATCTAATCCACTTTAAAAGCTATTTTAGATTTTTTAAGAAGTCTGTTTTTGTACTTGAATATTGTTTTTCTTTAACTCAATCAAAATTTGGATATGTATAAAGTTAGTATAGAATGTAAATGATGCTATAATGTTTAGTATAGCAAGAAAAAAAAAAGTTTTTTCTACATTAAATTAAGTTTTAACATTTTAATGGGTTAAACTAATAAGGTACTTCATTTTTTCATAGAATTGAAAAAAACTTCCAACTAAAACAATTTGTCAGCTGCAACTTGTAAAATTAATTATGACTTTTTCTGTTGCTGTGATTTCTTATTCGCTTATTTTATACTCTTTTTTCAGAATGTAAATAAGTTAGGAGAAATTATTAACATGGGACCTGTAATTACTGTAACTGAAGTACAAGAACGTAAAGACAGATACTTTGTTCTTTTTCCTCGCACTCTAGTCATGCTTTCTGTGAGTCCACATATGAGTACCTTCAATTATGAAGTAAGTATTTCTTTTGTAATAACTGGTTCAATTATGATGGATGGTTACCTGACATTCTTTATTTAATTTCTTATAGTTAAATACTAGCCATAAATAAAATTATCAGATTGCTCTTAAATTTGACATGTATATATAATAGACCAAAAAGTGTAAGTCTTGGCTAGTGGTTTAAGAGTTTCAGGATCTGGAAAAGGAATGACTCTTGAACAAAAATACTTGTAATAACAAATTGAATTAATTTCTGAAAGTATACGACAATTTCATTAACTATTGGTAGAGGTACCTTATGTATGTTTGTATATTTTAGACTTTTTAATTATTTAAGTATGTTCGGGTATTGGGAATTTGGTAAGTAATATGACAAACACACTATCATGCTCTTAAATGAATTTACTTTGTACAAGGATTACACATGTATATATATATATGTGTGTGTGTGTGTGTGTGTGTGTGTCTATATATGTGGAGTACACTTACTTGATTTGCATGGGCCAAAATAGACTTTGTGATGATTTGGGTGAATACTTGAGCCCTATTACTGCAGGAATGTAATCATATTGTGATTAGTTTGTAAAATAGTTGGTAAAAAAAGACAGTCTTCAACTTTATGTTCATTTAGCAAGGACATTGTAAATAGTGACTAGGTTCTCTGCAGCCACTTCTCTCATGTTTAACGACCATACTCATCTGACATAACTACTTGTTTGAGAGCTTTCTTATTTTTATAACCCAGTAACTGTTCTTTAATTTAATGTTCATGTGATTTCTAGGGAGATGTTACATAATGTATTATCCAATATCATTGTATAGCTTCTAAAGTGGTGCCTTCTTGTGCCATTTTTAGAAACCAGTTGGATGCATTCCTGTACTTCTTTTGCATGTAAATAAAAGTATTTTGCCTATATGTTACATGGTTTGTCATACACTCTATTCCAAAAACTCGTATTGTCTAAATAACCAATCTGTAAGTTAAAAAAAAGTTTTATTTTTTGATAACTGTCATTACTTGAACTGTTAAATAATTTTTCAAATTCGTTAATCCAGAACAATTTAGTAATATTAATGATTATCTAATGAGAGTTAATTGAAATGTAGGCTTGCAATTTTGTAAGGTCACAGTATAAATGTAGTTTAAGCTATTTGCTAGCATTAAGTATTTGTTGTATAGGCACTTTTTTCTCCCCCTCCCCTGTTGCAGGTTTTAAAGTTTAAGTAAATTTTTTACTGAAACAGTTCATTAAATTAGATTTTTGTTGCTCTTTTATGCCCATTTAATCTACTTTTATTTCTTGTTTCTGTCAATGACGAAAGATCATGTGATGTGTGATGTTTTAATTGTAGCATTATATTTTAAGCAATCACATTTAATACTCTCAGTTGCAGATTCTTTAGTTTCAAATAACAGTTTATTTAAAAGTGAATAGGCTTGTAATGTAATTGAAAGTTAACATAGAGCTACATAGAGAAAGAAATTAAATGTGTAATCTTAAATGCTTCCCAGTCTCATCATGTTCTGTTTTAGGCTAGCTTAATATTAGCAGCATAAATATTTCTTTAATGTTAGTGTATGTAGCTAGATTTACTATATAAACAAAACAGGTAAAATGTAGAGACAGTGAGAAAAGTAGTAGTAATAGGGAAGTAAAAGGATGGAAAACTGGAGTTTGAACAAAGAGATATAAAAAAAACGAATATAAGAAGAAACATAAGAGAGAGTAATGTAAGAGAAGTGAAGACTATCATAGAAGGGAAGAAGAACATTAATGTAAACAAAACTGACACAGCAAAATTTGCTGTGTCAGTTTTGCCGAAGCAATAGCCAAGCATTGTATTCCATTTTGAACTTAGCAATAGTTATGTAATAGTTATATTAGGTTAACAAACATGGTTGTAGTTCTGACCTGAATCTTCTAATCTTGCTGAACCTCATGTAATGTTCTTGGGATCATAACTAAAAACTGTTAATAACAAAGTGTGTTAAGGTAATAGAACAATTTTCAGGTGCCCTGCATAGTGTGTTTTAGTATTGTGATTTATAAATCAAATTGTGAACATAATTGTAACTTTACATTTATCTTTAAAACTATAACTGTCTCAGACTTAAGTTTGTGGAGTGCTCAGAAGTAATATTAAAGTGTGTTCGCAGTTTAATTTAGCTTGATACCATTTCAGTTGCCATTTTAGTTTAATGTACTTTCAGAATTTATTAATAGTTTTCCTCTCAAAACTTCTTAACTTTGTTCATTCAGAAACAGTGTGACACACAAGCAGCAGAATTAATATCTATCGAGTTTTTGAGTTGATTTGTCATTTAGATGTAAATAATTCTGATAAATGTTTGTTTTATCATCGTGATGTGGAAGTAACATTATGGTAAAAGCCTCAATGTATTTTTGTTTGATACAAGTGTAATGGAGGTACACTGCTGAAACAACTCTTGTAAGAAATCTGAAATAACGTGTTTTTTTTCTCAGTGTTGTATCTGAATCTATTATTGGAAATTTTTTGTCTAGAATGTTTAAAGAGTATTTGCTGCTGTTGCTAAAACTAATAGATTTGTGAGTTATGAGTTTATGTAAAAAGGTAGTGATTTTGTTAATGGTTTTATCAGCTTATTTTGTGAACATGTTTCTTTGTAGGGAAAACTTCCTCTCTCTGGTATTGATGTCAATAAACTTCAATCTAATGATAGAATTCAGAATGCTTTTGTAATTACAGGTAGGTGATAATTATTGTTAATGTTATTGGTCTCTGTTCATTTATATTTATTGAAATAAGAGTATATTAAATTGTCATTGTCATGCGAAAACTATTTGTATATTCAAAATCCCAAATTTAATATGGTTTTTAAACTAAAAAATTATTGTAATAATGTAACAAAGGTATCACTTGTAATTTTGTATATGGTTTTAACAAAATGTTTAGTGACATATTCTTGAGACGTTTCCATCTAAAGAACAAATGAAAAATGAACTTTCGTGGTTTTGACATGACAGTGTTGTTTTGTCAACAGTTGAGATCAGTCCTTTTCATGTAATAGTTGTATATTTACAAGATTTCACACACAGCTGTTAAAGAACTGTTAGGTAAGAGAATTAAAAATATGAAAATCACACAAGATACTTTACTGAGTATAAATATCAGCTTCATTATCTGGTTTGCATTGAATTGTTGTAGTTAGTAGTCCTAATAAGTTTTGAAACATGAAACAAAACTTTGAACAAATTACAATTGTCCAAACATGATAAAAAATTGCAAACATGTTAGAACTGTTCAGACATGAAACAAATCACGAAGAAATCACAATTTTCCAAAATAAAAAAACAACAACCATGTCTAGCATTAAGTTCATATTCAGAGGATTTTATAAAATTTAAGTTATTATAAACAAGTGTCCAGTTTTGTTGGTGGTTGATAAGATATTTAAATTATAGGTCATTATCAGATTACATATCTTTAAATTGGCATTCCACGTTGAGGTATCAAATAGAAATTAAACATACCACAGTCCTAGATACGTATCTAAGCTGTAAAAAAGTTGTCTGAATAAATTTGAATAGTTCATTTATTCTAATTCATAAAGTACACATATGAAGACTGTTAAGAAGTGGTTTTCAAAAATTATCTAATAGTGAATACCTGTGTAGAAGTGGTCTGAAAATGTGGTTATGTGTTGTAAAACAGCATAAGGATAGGAACTATCTGTCTATGGTCAAGCATTCTGAAAATATTCTTGGTGTGTTATCAATTTAAGACTTTGTAATGTTTTTTTTTCTTTATATAAATCTATGAACTATTTTAATGAGAGTTATGTTTGAACACCAATTCATTTTATCTGAGAAAGATTCATAATTTTCAATTTTGAAAAGCTTTCAGATATAGTGATTGAATTTAAGTTCTTTGGCCCTTGAGCATAGAGACCATGTAGCTAAGTTATTTGAAAAATATTAGCTCTTATTTTTACATTTTAATTTTTCCAAAAGAAATTAAATATTTATTGACTTTATTATATTTTATTGGATCATATTTATTGTACAGTTTGTAACAAGAAATTTATCAAACTTTCCAACATTATCAGACATGGTCTACTATTAGATAAAATATACAGTATCTATACTGAGTACTGTGTATCACACATTTGCATATCCTTAAACAAAGATATGTTTAATTTTTGTATAACTTTCTGAAATTGGGCTCAGTCAAAGTATGGATGTTGCTACCTTTTATAGAGTTATGTTCAATATGTAATTAACTTTATTATCAATGTATGTTAATAAACTTGGCATTGAAACATCATATTATGTAGCTTGTAATTTCTTACTTTCAAAATAAAAAAAATATTTTCTCAATTCACACTTTTCTGTATCATGTGACACGTCTTCAGTCTGAATTACAAATTTTTCATTTTCTTTCTACCTTTATATGATATTCCTAAGTTTCACATGAATGACACATTTATACAATAGATATACTCAAGCTAAAGTGTAAGTTTCTAACCTTCAAGCTTCTTGCTCAACTGAGATATATACAATAAAGTTAAACCCACACCCCATGTTTCAAAAAATATCAGTAATTCTCTTTGACATTTGCTATATTGGATTATTTATAACCAATGGAAAGAGAAGATTCTAATTTACTGAATTTCTATGAGGTTAGGTTGTCCAGGTGACAGGTTTTGAAAAATGGTCTCAGTTTCATTGTTTGCCATTGTTGAAGTTTGACTCAATCAGCTAACTGTCAGGATCATTTTAACCTACTTAAAACCAGTTAAACTGTAGTAGTTTTAAAACATTCTAATTTTTGTGCATGTTAATATTCTGTATTTTAAATTGCATACTTGAATTGAAAAAAATACTTTATGAGACAACAACATCTTTATAAAAAGTAGGCTTAGTGTGTTTCTGAGACTTCGTTCCAAGTACAAAAACTTGAAAAGGCTAAATTCTAGATGTAAGTACTAAATTTTTTTGTTTTTTATGAATGTTTTCATTTATTGTTATAAAAATAACCAAAATGTAAAAATTATATACTTGTTTGGTTAGATAAAAAATCTTAAATGAAAAAAATAAAAACTTAGTTAATCATGATAGCACATGTATGTTGTGAGGCACGATTCTGTAATTCAGTGTGTGTTGTGTGTGTTTGTGCTGGTAACTTGATCCTTTGTTTACACAAAGCTGTCCTGCTGTATTGAATAACTTTCATTGTACAGCTATAGAACAAGAAAAGTGAATGAGCACAGACTTGAAAAGTATTAACTTTGGCTGTATGAATAAATAGTGTGTAATTGTCTGTTATGTTATACAGTCATTCTAGAAAAGAAAGGGGTAGTTTAAATTTATTTCATAAGATACAATCTTACTGAAATAATTGAACAACTTTCAAACTTTTTTTTATTATTCCATTATCTATACTTACCTGTGGAACAAGCATTAACCTTACAAAGATACATAAAATCACAAGCTGGAATTTCAAGGCATTTCTGATAATGCCTCATATAAACTAGATGTTTCTCAGCCATATTCCTGTATTGTAATAACTTGCTTGTGCACATATAGAGACTTTAGTTAGCTTAAGTCACACCTAGTACTGGAAATTAGATAAGTATGTATAAGTGGAATATAATTTTAAGAGGGAGTTTTCCTTACAATGTAGATTTAGGAAGTACTTTCATGTTAAAGACCACATGTTTATGGAACGTGTGCCATCAGTCATATTTTAGTATAAATTTGTCTCAGCCCCTCTCTTTATGAAGAAAGTTAAGGTACATTTTACAATGAGACCAAACCATCAAAACATGAGTCAGTCTTCTGTGGACAGCTAACTTTTAAAGTATTTAGTCCTCAGCACTTTTTCCTACTTTGTTTAGGCATTGTAAATGAATTCTGTAATGGTCTATAATAATTGTGTTTGGATTGTATTAAGTTGAAAGGTAGGAGTTGTATTTTATTTTTTTTTACTTATTTAGGAAAGATGATCCAGAGGATAATAGTGGTATGCCACAGTAGGGACTCAATGGAACAGTGGTTACAGCTGTTACAACAACAGATCTCTATCAGTCAGCTCTCTGGTGGAGTTGCCATTCCACAAAACTCCTCTCGAGGTCCTAAAACACATAGTAATCTCTCTCATATTTCCCAACTTCATATCACAGTATCTCAGGGTCAAGCAAACCATTTGCTCCCTCCACAGCCTTCTCCTCCTCCACATGTAAGTATTGAAATATAATGTAGTCAGTGGTAAAATAATGTAGTAGTTTAACTGAGATTGTGAATTTGAAGCTACTGTGTTATATTGTTGCTGTAAGATTACTTTTTTTTTCATGACTTGTGAATGGACAAGTATCACTGTTATGGAAAATTTAATTAAAATAGTTGATGGAGCTAACCTAGAAAATTTTGTTTAAAAGGTAAGTATAGTGGTTAATTCTTAATACCTAACAAGTGTATCTTATTAACCCAGGCCTCAACAAATCCCATACTGGTTTGAAGAAAGCAAAAAATTATGGATAACAGAAACAACAGATAATTGAGACACTTGTGTATCTCACTAGTTAGCCCATTGTTTAATCTAAATACAGTTTTCCAATATATTTAATTTTTTTAAGTTAAATTTAAATTATAATCTTTTTACTGTTGGTTAATCATATTATCATGAAAAATTATAAAAGTCGTCATAAGCATAAAAGTGAAGTGTCAGTCAGTAATACTCAATTTCTCCAAATTTCAGGAGTTATACAAGTCCAATTCCACAGTTTCTCCTATAATACTTCCTCTTTTGATTAGCCATTCCCATTTTAGTTTAAGTTAATCACTAACATAGGCATAAATTCTCCTAAATTTTGTCACTTTTTTTGCTATAGACATGGAAGTGCATTTTGCACCCTATCAATGCCTGTGAAAAATAACTCAAAAATTAGTGCATTTGTTAAAACAGACTGCAGATACCAATTATTTGTATGGAAGAGGACAATGCATAACTGGGCCACACCCAAACATAACCTGAACATGCATCTCTGGTTAAAGGATGCCTGCTGTACAGCATAGAACAGCAGGCGACAACTGAAGTTGAGTGAAATCTTAATGTGTATTTTTTATGTTTTTCTATGCTATGTTTTTAATCACTTATCAAACAAAGTTAACCAAGCTATAAATATTTTGTATTTCTATCTTATCAGTTAAAAATAAAAGAGGCTTAGCTTGGCTTGAACTGGCTGAAATGTAATTTGAACGCATGCTAGATCCTGCACACAAAAACTCCGGACATCATGCAACACCTGAACTTTTGCAACCAAAATTAATTTCTGAGCAACAATTTCTCCAAAACATGTAAATTATTGTCTAGAATTGTAGTGGCACAATTATTTTGAGAAAATTTTGGGAAAAAAAAAAAGCAGATAATTGAGGATAATGGAGGCACAGATAATCAAGGCACTAGTGTAGCCCACATTTCCTGCTACAAACAGTAGTAAAGTTAGGTTAGGAACACCTGGCTCCTTAGCTTTTTGGCTAACTCATAGATCTGAAAATATTTTTCTAGGCTTGTTTTAACCTTAAAGTTACTATTGGAAAGTGGTATTGTTTAATACAATGTACAGTCAGCCAGATATAGATAAAATATAAAAACCTTTTTAGATTATTTTACTTCAAAAGAAGGCATAGATAAAATGAACCAAATAGTAAGCACATATTTAACAAAAACAAAAAGCCAATTTGAAGGTGTGTTGTTGTACTTAGTGACATGTTGGACATTAATGCTTTAAATTGATGCATTGTGTAAGTCCACAAAAAAACCAGTGGAATTTTCAGAACAATTATGAAAGGCATTGTTTTCTAATAGCTTTTTTGTTAGGTTTAATTAAAATTTTCTAAATGAGTCAAACTGTGAATTCATAATTAGCGTAGTAACTCAGTTTTGTACTTTTTGATTGATATAACTTTTCAGTTAATCAGTAGGTGAACATAGAGTATATGCTTCCATCTTCCAGTGTTATTATTATTATGTATAGCTTATTTTTTGTTTGCTTTTGAAAAATCCCTTTATTAAGGAATTCATTCATATGTAGCTCGATTTATAGGTATTGAATGAATTTGCCAATTTTTCATTCTAAAACCCACCTCCACTGATGCTATAGCTATTTATCAATCTCCAGGGTTTCCACTCTTTGCCCATCTAAGCATTGAAAATGCTTGCTCCAGTCTTTTATACCCCACTTGAATGCCCTTGACAAACTTTAATTTACAGATTTCTCCACCAACTTCAATGCATTCGGTATCTAGGTGCTGTATATATGCACTTAATTCAGATAATGTAATAACATTTTCTCGACAAAGCGTTCGGCACGTGTTTCTATAAATAAAAGTGTTGTGATTATTCACAATTTACATTGCGACTTTCGACGTAGTTGGCGTTATTATGGTTATATCTTTGCTTATATTTATAAAATAATTTTTTTTAAAACTGACGGGTACGAATTCCCGAATTAATGTTTTTACTACGAAGTCAACCACATCTCTTCCACCTTTGCTATCTGATATTTGTCAAAGGCCAGGGGAGGGGTTACTCACAGTTGAGGTAGTCTGTGATATTATATGTTGCAAGATGGCAACATATATGCAGACTGAAGACATTTCTCTAGGTGGTTCTGAGGTGGCTTTTGCAAATGATTCAGGATAAGCTGGAGAGAATTTAGACTCGTTTATCACTGGCAGAAGGAGGTATATTTAGATTCTTAATGGATGGATCCTCTTTTGTACCTGTGGGGTTCTAGATAGGAACCTGTGATCACTTTGAACAGATCACAGTTTTCTCGGATTCATCTTACTTTCACAACTGTCCTGAGGTATTTATCTTTGATCCAACTTTTGTTGGAAGCCTATCAATGTTCCCCTCAGCAATTTGAGGATGAGTTGTGGATTTTTCTGATGTCTAGTCTTCTTCAGTTCTTTCTTTGGTTTCTTGGCTAGTTTGTTGTTGGGATTTTTTGGGTAGAGACACTCTGTCAGAAAATGTTTGTTTACCATCTTCTGCCGTTGGGGAGTTACGGGAAGCTGCTTTCTCTGCCCCATGTGGTTTGCTGGAGTTCCAGAGATGTTAGAATCATGAATTGATTCAGCTCGTTTACATTCTTCTTTATCATTGTTATCTTCTCACCTTTCTGGTGCTAATTTGGGAGTGTCAGCTCATAGTGTTTCCTAACCTCTATTGGTTCCCATAATAGAGGTCAGCCGTATTCTCAAGAATCTTTAACTTGGACTGACCATCGACAACTGCATTGGTGACTATCCTGTGGATGGAGGAGCAGTGGGAGCATGATTACATCACTTTCTGGACATCTGTAGCTCTTTACTATGAAATCTTTTCTCAATCTACAATAGCACTTTACCACAGGGCTCTGGATGACTAAGTTCAAAGTTACCAATGCTTATCTCCATATTCCCATAGCGGAATCTTCCTGAAGGTTTCTCAGATCTGTGCACAAGGGTTAGGTACTGCAGTTTAGGGCTCTACCTCTTAGTCTTGCATCACCACCTTGTCTTCTACAGACTTGTTCAAGCTTTTTCTCGTCATCTGCATTCTTTGGGTCTGTGCACACATCATTATATGGACGACTGGCACCATCCTGTCGATTAGCAGAACAACACTTTCAGATTTTTCTTTCAGAAGCCACAAAATGGAGGTTTCGTATACTGATCATGGAAGGAGGTCCACTATTCCCTCATATTTCCAAACACGATGTGGCCCCATCCTTGGTCTTTGGTTGAGCACAGGTTTCATGTCCTCTCCTTAATGCCAAGGGCAAGCGGAGTACTCCTTGTCCACTTGGTTGGAGAGTGAGGATGAATGTTCATAATTCCAGATGAGTTCTACTCCTTTGGTTGAGTATGGTATACACGATCCCATCATTCCGAGCCTGGGGTGTTGCCTTTTGGACTTCTTCAGGTGGAGGAGAAAGTTTTGTGTTGCTTACTTTCTCGTCATGATTCTGGTGGTGTAAAACAGGTAACTCTGTAGCTACAGGTTGGGATCCAATTAAAAGTATGTATAACATTGCAGTCCAATAGCCCTAGCCACCAACATGGGATATAGGTACCATGACCCCTTAATTCCAACCCCGAGTTGTGTAACCTCATTTGTCTGGTTGGGGCTGGTCTATACTGAAGATTATTCTATTCCACCTTTGATACAGGAACTGAGTTCCTGGTGAAGAGCATACCTGTTCTGGATGTAGCGCAGTTCCCCCACTCTTGAACCATCTTTATCTTGGTACACTTCTGTTCTATACAGATGCTTTCCGTATGGTTCATGCCTGCAATGGTCCCTCCACCTTCTCAATGTGGGATTCTAGCTATAGTGTCAGTGGAGGTGTGTTTTGGAAGTTAACATTTTCCTAAACTGAAAATGTATTTCCAATAATACTGACACTTTCAAAGTGTCTCACATTTCTGTATCTCTATTATTTTTATTTTTTTTAGTTCAACTTTATTCATTCTTTGAATATGAAGTATAGGTGATATCAGCATGACCTATTGTTACTAAGTCTCATTTAATTTATTTAACTTTTTTGAAGAGTTTTAATACATCTTGTTGCATTGGCATGATTTCATTAGCTTATGGTTTTAATCTGATTCTTTCTGGGTGCTGGATAACAGTATATTGGAAGTTGATTTTACTCTTTTCTTGAACTATTATTTAAAGTTAAAAAAAACTATGATACATGTACCTAGTTATGATAATCCAACACTTGTTCTTTGAAAAGTATTTTATGTATTTTGTTTCTCTTGTAATGAGAAAATCAATACAAGAAGAATTCATGTATATTCATGTGTATAAACTTATCACAACAAGATGTTTGATATCTGTTATTTTAATTCAGAATAGCATACTTTTAATTTATAATTGATGTTTTATTAAAACCTTATTTCTAAAGAATGAGAATTCTAAGGAACAGATATATGTCATTATGAATATTTTGAATGAAATTAAGAATGGAAAGGCAAACATATTTTTGTAGAATTCATATACGTACAGTGAAATGTTTCTTCAATGCATATATAGGTTCATCATTTGGAACAGTAACTCGTAATTGTGTTTTGTTGTGGTTCATATTTTTATTTCAATGTCTTTATCAATTTAAAAAATTAAACTGATTTTAATTTCACTATACATTGTATATCCCCTTTAAACATAAATGCAAACAGTTGTGAAGTTTCTGTTATTTAGCATATGTATATGTCAAATTCAACAGATATAAGGCATTAGAAAAGTTGATAGTATGAAATTTAAATAAGCATAGGGTTGCCTTAATTTTTATTATTTTTGATTTCAAATACTTGTATCACTTTTTACTATGGAAAAAAGAAATCTGTTGTGCTAGTAACTTTAAAGTTGTGAATAATCTTTCATGTTCTGCAAATTCAACTTTCAGATTTCTGCATAGATCATTATTAACTATAGTTATTACTTGTTGATATCTTTAGCAAAGTGTAGTAGGATCATCATGCACTGGGCTGGTAAATGTCAATGGTATGAAAAAAACTCCATCAACAACAAGTCAAACTGTGTCTAGTTCAGAGAGAGTGTGGAAGATGTGGAGCCTTAAACCTCACCCACCAATGCGATCGTGTTTTGGGTTGTCAGCTAAAGAAGATATTGTTCTCAGGAGGGCCAAGGCTGGATGTAAGGATAGAGGTGAATATACTTAAATGCAAATGATATGGAATTACAGTTTTACAACTTGAAACAGTTACAAGGATCTAATAACTGTGTTAGTAAATGTGCTAAGTAACAGATAATTTGTGAGTTAGATACATGTCATTATGTTTAATTTATTTGCAATAATTAATTGTGTACCATACTCTTTTTAGCTTATTTTAAATTAACAAAAAATACATATACGTATAATTTAAGGATGACAAGGAACTTCTTGGTCCATCTAGGCCGTCCCATCCACTAAACTAAACTTTAAAATAAAACACCCAAAACTAGTCCTTATCATTAAAATTGTTAGCTAGCCTTCCCATATATTATGTTCTACGGTGGGACAGTGGTAAGTCTACAGATTTACAATGCTGAAATCAGGGGTTTAATTCCCCTGGTTGGACACAGAAGATAGCCTGATGTGGCTTTGCTATAAAATACACACACACACACACACACATATTCATATATTAACTGTTAGAAAAATAAAGTTGTCTTAACTGAAGATGACTCATACCCTTCCATAATTTATTTGTGTTCCCTAGTCCTACTATTAAACATGAAAACAAAAAATGATGATGCATCAATGCTGTCAATCCCCTAGTGATCTTAAACACTGTAATCAGATCTTCATATGACAACCTTTCCATCCCAGATATCCTAATAGCTTTTCTCTGAACCCTTTACAACAATTCATTGTCATTGTCTGTCCTTTCTATGGTAAAGATCCCAAGACTGAACACAATGATCCAAATTTGGCCTATCCAATGACCTATACAATGAAATTATAACCTCTTTAGTATTGAGTATTTCTGTAGATACAACCTAAAATCCTGTTTGCCCTGCCATAGCAATAGCACATTACTTGGATGGCTTAAGAGACTTGTTAACTATAATACCAATATCATTTTCTTCTCTAAAAACTTTTAAGGTTATTTCCATCAAATTTATACTTGTAATTCAAATTATGATATTCCACTTGCATTACTTTGCATACACTATAATTAAAAGCCATCTACCATTTATTTGTCCAACTTGTCAAATAATTCAAATCCTTTTGTAAAGCAGCAGCATTATGCTCACATCCAGCAATACCCAAAACCTTAATATCCTCAGTTAAATTTAGATAATGTATTAACCATTTCTTCATTTGTGTCCTTGATGTTAATGAAAAGGTTTTAACATTAATCTAGTTTGTCTGAACTCCATTTGTAACAACCGTCTGCTTTCTTTCATACAGATAGTTTTTATACAATAAGCTGTCCTATCCCTCACAACTACAAAGGTGATTGTTTTAACAAGCCTTTCATGTAGCACCTTGTTAAATGCTTTCTAAAATCTATATACATATATATATATATATACCACACCCACATCTATGTAACTTTTTCTAAGAATGCCAAAAGATTAGTAAGGCACTATCCCCCCCCCCCAGTAAAAACATGTTAATTATCCAACAAAATTTTAAACTTTGTTAACCCTTAAGCAACAGGTACCCTTTACTGTGCATGACACAAGGTTTTAGTATCTTACATTCAAAATGTTATTAAACTACTTTTTGTTTATGTTATACCAATTAGAATAGCTAGAAATCTTAGCTAATAATCCATATTTTAATAGTATACAAGTTTTAAGCTGTTAATTCTACAAGGAAATATATAAAACAATCCTGAATTTCCACTAGTGCAACACACGTGACACATTTTGTCTTAGCATGTCATCATCTCTATTTAATCCATCACGCTTCAAAAATGTACAAAATTAAACGTAAAATACTCTATAAAATCGTTATTTCTCTAACAGACCATAATTGTTATAGCCTTCAATTTTGTTTGGTTACAGAGCTATTGAATAGAAAATCAGACACCTCCTGCCACACCCACCTGTCACATCCTGTCTTTCACAATTCATTGATAGTTCTCTCTTATGTTTCATTATATATTACCTATAATCAATAGAAAGTCAAGGTTAACATCTATCAAATGGTGTATTGTATAACGTTGTGTTCTGAACAGATAACTGCCAATTTCACTCAGAGTAGCAACATCGTTCCCTGGGGAAAGTTAATGACTAGCTTGGACGGCTCTTTGTAACGGCTCTTGTCGCATAGTTAGAAAGCCAGGAAAATTTTTAGAAGCAAGTGAACTTGTCTACGTTTTGCATGTTTTTAGTCTATATTCTTTGGTGTATTATTTAATTAACTAAATATTGTTAAGTGTTTTACTATAATCACTAAAACAAAATCAGGCTTAACTCTCCTCGACAATCAAGGGCAATAAAAAAGAAGATTGGGTAAGTACTTTATTTTTTGTTTTTCATATTTATTCTTTATTTATTATTATTATAAAAGTAACTAAAATTAAAAGTACGAATCTTTTTAGGTTATTTAAGACTAAAATAGGTAAAATAAGTAATAATAATATATAATTAAAATGGTTCACGAGGCACGCATGCGAGCAGCTCGTGGGTAATGTAATTCGATAGCGCAATATGAGCTGCATGTTCTGAGTGATTTACAACTTATAATGGTGGGGATAGCAATTAGACATGGTTCAAACGGCAATAAAAAGGGCAATAAAACAATAAATAGATGTATAATGTTACAAACTTAGAGCTACTTAGGATAAACGAATGTAGTTTCATGTTACAAGTTGAAGTCATTCTACAAAGAAAAGAAGATTAATTTAGGTTTATTTCAATTTTTTTTGGTGGTTACGAGGGTGGTCGAATTGACCGATCCCGTTTTGAAATAGGGTAGAGAAAATAACATATAAACTATAAGGATTTAGTGACAAAAACGTTTGAAATGCATTTAGGAGGTTTTAGGGATCACACAAAGGAAATTTAAGATTTTTGAGATGATGAAAAGTATTTTTAAATTTAACATGAAATTACTTTACACACGGACTATTCAAAACAAATACTCAATATATTCATGGAAAAAACTATTTTATTAAAAATACTACACTAAGAAATATAACTTTTTATATGTGAAAGACTTGTAATATTAACTGAAAGTCTGCCAAATTTCATGAAGATATTATAGTTAGAGAGACAGTTAAATTGTATTTAGGTCTTACTTTTATATTTTAGTTAATTATGTATTAATTATATTTTAGAATGCATAATTGAAAGGTTCGAATTTTTTCTTAAAATATAGATCATACTTTTTGTATCTGTTCTCAAGACTTAAGATTTGGCACTCAGGTAAGATAATTTTGCCGGAGTCTTGTGCGTCTATACTGAAGATACTGTAATTATGCTTCAAGGGCACCATTGACTTGTGCCAAGATGAATTAATAAAGGTAAAGGACAGGAAAGGAAAGGAAAATAAAATATGAAAAATTAACAAAGTGAAAAGGAAAAGGTCTGAAATTACGAATATAACCAAAGGAAGATATTTTAAGATATTCTGTGAAAAATGAAAAGGTTTGTTCATTTTTCTTCTTCTTAATTTTAAACATTTCATTACACTGTATGTTGATGATAATATCTACAGTTAGTGATATTGCAAAGAAAATGAAAAATGAAATATAAACATTTACCTTAAAACTTTTGATATTCATTTAGGAGGATCTAGAAGTTATGCATATGAAATATGAAAACTATAAAAATGAAGAAAAGCATTTTTATACATGAAAGGAAAATCACTTTGCACTCGATTTATTAAGTTTGAGTGCAAAAAAAACTACAGCAGATAAATAATATATTTCTGTTAAAACAATTTAATTAAAATAATGCCATTCTTTGGGTTCAAGATATTTATAATCTGTAAAAAAAATCTTACCAGTTTTTATGAGGATACGTTAAGAAGTCTCAGATTAACAGTGTATTCTTGCACAAGTAAAATTCCTGATACGGCACCCTGAAAATTGCAGGGGCCTATACTGAAAGGATTTAAGTGACTTTGCAAAGCATCTTATATCAGACTTTCAAAAATTTCTAACCGCTGAAGTAAGACTAATAGGCCTATAATTACTATGACAGTTTTTAATCACCTCCCTCTTCTGGCACTAGTTACACAAAATATATCTAATCTTTAATCTCCTTCAAAACCTTTCTAGAGATATTATCTGGCTCAGGAGCATTATCTTTTGATACAGTCTTACCTCCTTCCACACAAAGTTATCTCGATCTTCATCTGCCATCTTCATCAGTTCACCAGTCCATATACCCCATCAATTTTGCACGAACATTTACATATTATGTGACTACTCTCCATCAGTGGTATTGTACCTCCTATACTGATGCAGCTAGCTCCCTCTGCTATTCTAACTCAATCCTCACTTTCTTGATTTTTTTTTTTACTTTAACAGGAATTTCCATAATCAATACATTGATTGTAAATTCATACTAAGATCTCTTATAATTTGGTAACAAGAAATAAATGCAGAGAAAAATGATTGAATGCAAACTCAGTAAAATCAAACTGTTGAAAAAAATAATTTGAAATGGCAAAGCATGTGTATAAATGGTAGCCGCATACAGAAAAGCAAATCAAACGTCTAAACAATGCAATGGCGCTACTGGTAGGACTTCCCAGGTATCACTACCTTATCTTCTCTCTAAAATAATTAAGTTTATCATTAAAATATATTCAGCCTGTTTTATAATTTACCAATAAGCTAAATTGTAGTTAAAATCATGTAACATTTGGTAAGTCAAATCTAACGTTGGTAATACATACACCATCAAGTTCTAATTTAACACTGTAACCCTAATTCTGTTTATTTTCCATTCTTATTAGATCAACATCTCTTTTTGAAGTAATTAGAAAAATTACTTTAAAAATGTATTATTAACCAAGTCCTTAAACAGATTTAAACAAGATATTTCAGAAACTTCAAGAGATTAGCTATTCAACATCTTCACTCTCTCATTGAATCCTCTAAATAAAATAAGAGTACTCAAAATAAACACAATACCAAATATTTGGTCTGAAATAAGTTTGGAATTAAGAAACGTATATATATGTGTATGTGTATATATATGTGTAAATAGCTTTCAAACTATTGATTACATTAATTGTTAATAGGAGATTGAATCAGTGCTATAAAACAATAATGAATTAAATATTGCATTACTGTTATTGGTCCAGGTTGTAAACTTATTGTCATAGAGGATAATGTCTGTGGTAATAGCACCCAAGTGCATTGGGGATATCCCATCTATCAGACAAAATCCATATGCTGATGTTAATCTAGTCAGATGTCATGGAAAATCAAATAAGGGCACAAAGCTGAGTGCTTACATTCTACTGCCTTTCACTGTCTATAGCCACCTGTGGGAAGGCGGTTACCCTTAAGTTTCTTGAAGTAGAAATGAAACCTTCCAAACATTTCTACTAATTAAACTCCCAACCTCCACCCTTACAAAAAATATATTTAATAGAACTATAAAATACTAAATAGAACTATAAGATATTGAATAAAACTAAACAGAACTATAAAATCTACCTTAAAAGTTCTTATATAGTTCTTGCTCCCATCTTCCTCCCTTTCTCTTGAAGATTTATTCAAGTATAACACAGGAATGCTGAGACAAGCCCATCTACTTGAAGTTAGTCTTTCCATTCCAGTATACTTAATATAATTATTTAGGAATTGTTATTAGCTACTTATAAATCAAAGTAACTGACGCAGTTATCTTTCAGTTTATTTTTAAATAATAGAACATTATCCATGAAAAAATTATAGTTATTACAGACTATTGAAAACCTTTTTAGTTGAGATATAATAATACCTTTTAACATGATACATGGAATAACAGTTAGCTGTGGGTAGACCAAGAATGAGAAAATTAAATTCTCTTCTTTTATCAAAAAAGTCAAACTGCACTGTTTGTCCTATCAAAGTAATGTCTGAATCTAAATAATTAGCATGTATCTCATTATTGTTATTATTACTTCTTTCTATTTCAAGTTCTGTTGGATATATTAAGTTTGGTGCAAAATTCATATTATTTATAGATATTAAATCATTTATGTAATGGAAAGTGTAAATGTACAAGTTAGGCATTAAAGTCTGCTTCATAAATGAGTTTTTGTAAAACACTGTTTGCTTATATACTGGTGAGTTAAACGTAATATAACTGTTATAAATACAGAAATGGAGTATATTTTTTACATTGAATTCTAGTGAATTTAAATTTAGGTATAGTTATTTCATTATGTATAGAATTATCAAACAAATCATTGAAAACCCTGATCAGATCTTTTAGGTCTATTATAGTATACAGTGTAGTAAAGTCATATGTGAAAATAGAACTGGCAGTTTTTGAAGAAATTAAATTATTTAAACATTAATAATCTAAAAATAATTATTCTGGTTATTTGAAAACTTATTTATTTCAAACAAGACATCTAGAATATTATTAAGTACTGTGGAGAGATTTAATAATTGTATTTAAAGAATTAGTAATAAATCTGAACTTCACAGGATTTTTATGCAATTTTTGGAATTGCGTATAAAAATGGTAAATTCATACAAGAATTATCTGTATGGATATTCCATTTTTTAATGTCCTTCTTTAAATTAGTAATAACATTATTTTTCTTCAAAGTACTTTTAATAAAAGTACTTGTAATATTAATTTCATTAAGTAAAATTTGTGCATATAATTTTTTACACACAAAACCAAAATTACAACCAGCTTCATCAATCAGAGTAATAATAAATTGTTTTTGAATTTATTTTATTTTTAAAGACATGGAAAGAAATATCTAATTCTTATTGAGATAAGTTTAGAGTTCTTAATCGATTCACGAGGTATAATTTGCAAGCAGCTCGTGCCTTATGTAATTCGATACAGTAATATAAGCTGCACATTTGCCTAGTGATTTACAACATGTGTGGCAGGATTATTAGTTAGACATGGTTCAAAGAGCAATAAAACAATAAAATTAAATATAAATAGATGTATGGAAACTGGTGGTTACTTTATGGTTACAAACTTGGTCGCACTGACCAAGCCTGTAGTGAGAGGATTCATTTGCTTGTTCCATGAACTACTTTGTATCCTTTCTGCCACCCTCTTACAGGACATTTTAAGGGGAAAAAAAGACAGTTTCTCTCCCCAGTCTCTTGCTGCCATAATTATTTATTACATCATCTATTGGACTTTTCCCTTCTGAGAAGCTTACAGTGTACTAAAAGGTAGCAGGATGATTTCAGGTCCTTCTGAAAGGAAGTGGGATGGCATCTCTTTACACTTCAAGCACTTTATATACCAACAGTTTATATGAAATAAAAATTCACACTAAATTAGAAAAATTTGACTTGACAGTAAAATTATAATCCCAAAAGTAACAAAAATGCAATGCAGCAGAAAAATTCTATTTTAGTGAATTTATACAAAACATTAAATCAAAACACAAATGAAGTTAGTTAAATCATTAAAAATTTATTAAGATGAGTTTTTATTGTTTTTGAAAAATAAAAAACAAATTTAAGTACAGTTAAGTAGCATCTATACGATAAAATTTAGAAATCTCATTCAAGGCTAGAGTGCAGCTTGTGCCATGCAGAGAAGTTAAATAAGGCAAGGGAGTAAAATTCATCTGTGCCATTGAAATTTGGCATAAAACAAGGTCATTCAATTACAGTTATTGTGATATCTAAATATTTAAACGATAGAAAGTGTAATTTCACCAAAGTGATGGGAGCATAAGATGTGTATGTGTGTATATATATAAAAACAGAAATTCAAGTATTTCTGGAATTACAATTCTTATACTTTAATTCATTTATAAATTTTAGATACAGGGCATAAGTGACCTGCAAACTTTGCATATATGCTAAGATTGAACATCTGTTATATTTAGCAGCTAAAAATGGAATGTTATATAAATAGCTTACTTGTTTGATGCTTGTAGTCCTTTAGAGAAATAGACTTTCAACATTCTACCAATTTACACTGCTTTCGTTTTAGACATTTTCATTAAAAACAAAATATGTATAAGTCATATTTTTTCTTTTTTTTTACCCATTCTTAACTTGTTGGGAAGACTTGAAAATATTTCTCTCAAGCTTGGCCAGTGTTCACTCATAAGGTTAAGATCAGCTGAAATTCAGTGAATTTGTACTTCAGTTCTTGTATTGTTTTGTGTCAGTTGTAAGTGAATTAACTTTTTTTATGTTAACTGAACAAGAGAAGCAGTTTCAAGTACTTTATTGTTCTAATCATTTGACTTAATACTCACAGGGTACAGAGGACAAAAACATAAGGGAGGTTAGTTAATGGCACTTTTGTGATATTAGTATCAATTGTTACTCCTGTTTTTATGCTGAGACTTAGTTTAATGAATGAGTGAGTGAATGTAATGGCATTAATAACCATGATTTTGAATTTGATTCCAGTAAATATTTACCAGATCTTTATAATCTTTCAACTACAAGTATTTGTTGTTAGATAAAAATATACTTAAGAGACAAAGATAGGTGTAAGCTCTTGTATTAGTATTATTGTCAAAGTTATAAATTGGTTGTTTTCTTCCTTAATTTTAAGAATCACAATTTTGAGGAATTTTCTGTTACTTTGATTATGTTTTATGCTTATGTTAAATGCTATTTCTTTTAACAAGAAACTTGGGATTACTTACAGAAGTAGACGAGAAACATTATGAAGATGACATCAAAATATTACAAGTGATAGAAGCATACTGTAACAGTGCAAAAGCAAGATACACAGTCAATTCAGGTAAGGCTGGTTTTTCTGTAAAGTTCCCGTGACATGAAATGCATCTACTGATCTGTAAAATAAAATATGGTATGAGCATGAAAACAAGTATGTTTACAATGTTTCCTCAAAGTTCTACTCTGGTTACTCTCTAAGCTTCATGACTTGCAAGTATGCTTGAAGTTAATCAAATTTTTTAGCTGCTTGTATTTATTAACTTTCTAGTTTATGCCACTTTATTATGAACAATGTTATACTTGAGATTTCCATCGTATAGCATTGCGTTAGTACATGTGCGTGTGAAGAACTATTAGTTGCTTGAGAAAATTATCAACATTTTTCAATGGATAAAAGTCACCATGTTAGTTTGTTTAAAGTTTTAGCATAGCAAATTTAATCTGGTTGATCAATAATGAAACACTTTTGTAGTCTTAGTTTTCTGTTTTTAAACTACAAATACTAATATTGTGAATGCACCTTTAGATATATATAACTTGAACATGGAAATAAACATATCTTTTTTAGCTCACTTCTGTTTCATACTGGTAGATAATTTGTGTAATACAAGTAGTGTATGGATACAGAAAGTACATTAATTGAAATTTATGGTCAGTTATATGCATAAATGTTATTGCTAAAGTTTATTAAAAGTTGAAGCATCTTGCATTAGAATAATGACATTTCTATAGAAATTATCGCTGCAGCTTGTCCGACGCACTTTTAAATATTCTACAGCTGGAAGTACACACACACACATCTAAGGTAATTCATAAGATATTTTGTATTTTAATTGAACTTGCATGAATTTGTTTCTTTTAGAAGAAATGCCATACTAGCCAAATTTTTCAATTTATCTTAACATTCTGAAATAAAAATCAATTATTTAAATCATTCACGTTACAATTTCAAAACCTGAGAAATATTTCTGTGTGTTCAAATTTGTGTAGGAAATACTGCTAACCTCACTCAAAAGATCTAGGATGAAGATTTTGTTTTTAATAGAGCCTGATCAAGGAAATTGAAGTCAAGTCTTGATTAGTGCAGAGTAACAAGTTAGTCATTTTGTTCTTATACTTCATATTGAATCGAACAAGCATAGTTATTTAGCTATATACTAAAGTCACATGTTTATAGTCTTTTAAAAGAGGACACATAGGACTGTGCTGGTTGGGAATGGGTTTATGCAGCTTCAATACAATATTTCATTGACTTGTGAATATTTTATATTATCTACAAAGTTTGTCTGTATCGGTTTGTTATAAATATGCTCACAAGCAAAATTTTTTGTCCTTGACATTCAAAATCATATGTTGACAGTCAAGTAATATTAGGTTATTGTTTAACTGGTGAAAAGGTAATTTGAGTTTGTTACTTTTGTATATGAGGCTTTTTTTTTTCATTTGACTTAAACTTTTGTTAAAAATTGTTATCAAAGAATAAATATGTAAATTTTAAAGATGTGTGGTTACTCTCTCATGTACTAGATGTGCAACATATTTTGGAGAAAGTACTAATGCTATTATTTAAGTTACTGTATGCCTAACATGTTTTGGTTTCTTGTATATGAAGCATCTCTCTCTCTTTTACTCTTGTATAACTGCTGTTTAATGTGGACTGCTTTTACTAACAGTGTCACCGTGTTATGGGTTTTAAAACTTCAAATTTCAATAGTGAGTGATTGTATGCATCATAGATTATAGCTACTTATTACTTGTTAATGGCACTGAAATGTATTCAAGGAAATTTAGCTTAAACATTCATCAGATGATCTCTTTGAAAGGTCATTTTTTCCATCATAACTATTTGGATATGTCACTTATTACCATGAGTGTTGGACACAGCAAATACAATTAGAAGTTGTTAGCAATATTTTATTCTACTTATTTATTTTATGGTATGAGCACATTTTGCTGATTTTGTTAGTTTTTTTTGCTACTGAATTAAATTTAATCAAGACAATAATTTATTTACACTTAAACTCTTAAAGCTACAAATGTTAAAAATCTTAATTTGAGATTTGCTCTGACACATTTTTGTTATATTTGAAACTTAGTGTCACTATTATCATATTACACTCACAATTTTTTTTTGAATTCGTTAAGGGTATGTCTATATGATGTTCCCTTCTCCTTTAAGACAAACCTTTCATAGATATGTTAAGTTTAAGGTTTTACCACATGTAAACTTACTTGAAGATAAGTGGTTGAAAATTTAATATTTTACCTCGATATTAAAAATCATAACCAAATTAATTTTATATGAGAATATGAATGTTAAAAAATTAAGCGGTATAAACTGTCATGTTACAGATTTGAGTGTTTTCAAGAACTTTTTGTGGAAAGTTTTGTCCAACTTAATGACTGTATTAATGTTCTTCACTACTGTTTTGTTTATATACATACAACTATGGGTGGGGCTAAATTTAAAGCTTAAACCTAAAAATATTGTGAAAACATATCTCTTAAATCTGAGATCTGAGAATTCATAAACATGCAGCTTTCTTTAATGATACATGAATATTCTATTGGTTGTTGTATTAAAAAACTGTACATTACTGCTTTTTTTTATTTGTAAAAACTCATTCTGTTTATATATTTGTTTTGCTCCATTTATTGATTCTATTTGATCTGTCATTTGCTGAGAATAGAGTGTATCTAAAGGTATTGTGTTTACAGTTTTTGGTAAGATATGATTTCTGTATTTTAGGAGTTGTAACAAATAACCATGTTTTTATTATGATTTTTTTAATGAAGTGTAGAATAAAAAAATTGATGTATGGTACTGGCATGCTTATATCTTCTTTCTTACTTTTTTCATGCTGACCAGTGGACCTTCGTCATTTAATGGCTTTACGTAGTCAGGGTGGGTGGGTGAATGACCAAGACACAGATGATTATGCTAATCCTTCTTCTCGAACAACCACCTGGTGTTGTGGTACTTTTGCCATAAAAACTGCTAAAAAGTTTCTATAAATTTAGCAGGGGCAAGAATTGTTTGTGTTATTTTCTGTGGAAAGTAGGATTGTTTCAAGCATTTTTTGTGCATGACACATTTTTATTGTGATTTTTTAAAAAATAATTTTTAATGTAATTCTTGTGTGAGCAAAATTTATGTTTAGATTCTCTGATAGTATTTCTTAGGTTGAAAAAATAAACCCTGAAAAGTAATGTTACTTTTATGTGTCATATCTTTGTTGAGTGTTTGTTGTAAGAGAAAATTTTGTAATTATAGTTTCTTGAATAGTACTTTTGCCTGCTTTACACCTCATTTGATTTTAGAGTTATATGTACTTATAAAAAACAGAGAAGGACGGAGAAATTAGTGCATTCTTTACATAATGTAAATTAGTTTTTGCATTGTAGTACACATGGTTCTAAATGTTATGTTAGCTTGATTGAAATATATATATACAGGTATCTGTGTTCATTTGTTATTAGTAAAATGTTTCCTGAGGGTAAGGTACTATGTGTTAATTTCATTCTGTCAAACTGTGTCTGTGAGGCATTGTTGAGACAGGACAGTTTCCTGTTGCATGTAAGAAAGAACTGACAGTGGGTCGTGAGTAGATTTCCAGGGGGTCACAAGCTGTCTTTGCTGAGACAACTTTTTTTTTTAATTCTTCAAGGAATCTGAGAGGTGCATGTATCACCTTTGTAATGAACTATGACAAACTGCACCAAGAAGCATCAATAATTTTTTATTCTTGCAGAGATAAAGGGGGGGTCAAGATAACCAAAGCTTGGATGCAGGGGTCATCTGGCAAATTTTGCTGAGAAACAATGGTTTAGTATTTTGAAGGAACAGATTCAATCATTAAATTAGTATAGGTATTCAAACATAAATAAGAAGGTTAGGCTGTTATTTTTCATCAAGATTAAAATGCAATATTTTATTATTAAGGTCTGCAAGTGCAGAGATTAATATAGATTGACTAGTCAGTTTATTTATTTCCATAATAGTTTATCATAATTCAATTACACTATAAGGAAATGCTGGAAAATGGGCAGCAGGAGAGCAGCATCCAGAAGTGTTGAGGTATTCAAAGGCAGTTAGGTAAATATAATCAAACAGAACAGAGAAATTATTATTTACAGACTTTTCTAAAATATATTTTGTTGATTATGTAGCTAATAATACAAATAAAAATAAAACTTTAAGTTAAAGTAAGTATTTCTGTTAAAATGATAAAAAATAGATTGGTTTAGCTTGTGGAAATTAAAGCTAAAAATATAAAAAAACTGTTTGACTGAACCTAAAATATTTATGATATAATTGGGATTGTGAAAAATTCCATTAATCCATATTGATGTACAAGTTAATTAGAAATATGTAAAATTATCCTTGGAGAAACATCTAGAATTCACTATTTTGTATATGTATTACATCAAAGTTATGTTTTATATATGTATTATATTACATTTATTTTTTGTTCTAAATCAAATGGTAGAAAATATGTCTTTGGAGCTTTCTCATTTATATTACTCTATGAGAGGGAATATATCACTGACTATCAGCCAAATGAAAATGAATGGTTGTTATTTGTTGAATGGTTTGAATGCTTTATTTGACAACTGCATATTGTGCTTTATAACTTTCCCTTAACACAATAGGGGCGCAGTAAACTTCACTGATTTATTGTGTTTTAAATATTAAGAGCTGAATATTTATTTTTAGAAACAGTGAATGAAATTTCATTTTTAGCCCATCTAGACTACTTTAGCCTGACAGTGGACATGTGTAAGCCTCATTAATGTATTTTGTAAAACACATACTATTAGGCCAGAAATTTGTTCCTGTACAAACATTTAGTTTGTTCTGGTTCTAGTACATTGCCATTCAATTGACAGTAAAGTAATTGAATAAAACACTCAAAAACTATCTTATAAAAGATGTCAGTTATAATTAAATCACATTTTATGTATAGTTTTGGAAAACCCTTAGAACAGAATAATGTATTTTCAGTGTATTATGCTATGAAAGCTAGTGTAAACACTAAAGTAACTTAGCTTGTATATTTTTTATTTTGCAAAGTGTGAAAGTGCATGCTAAAAAAGAATTTTATGTATTCAAGTCATTAGTGTGTGTGTGTGAGAAACAAGTTTGTGTTTCAAGTTTATGATGATTAATGTTTTTAAGAGATGTATAAGTGAGGATTTTGTTTTATTATATAGATCTTTTCTTTTTACTTCTGTGTATAATTATAATGCTTTTGTTATTACCAAAAATTTTATACCTAAATCTTTGTTTCATTTTGGTTTCAGTGTAATGTAAATTATAATGACATATTTGGTTATAAAAGAACATTGAGTGGCAGTATTTGTGTTTCAGTGTATCTGTATGGAAAGGAATTGCCTTTATATTGCACTCAGATTGTTGATCACACAGTGTAATATATATTTTATATGTATGTATAATAATACTGCACAATGCATTAGATTGACTGATTGCATTATGTTTGTCCTTTGAGAATATATACAATATTTTTTATTATTTTGGAAGTTAATGAGAATTTTTGACAGTTTTGGAATACAATTATGCAAAATGTAGACATTTTAAAGTACTTTTGTAAAGTTTATTACTTTCTATGTAAACTCTTTCAGTATTTGTAAATTGTTATTTATATAATTGTCAGAATAATATATTTCTTGTTTAAAAACAGTTTTTTACAGTTAATTTATTAAAAAAATCATTTATTTGAAATTACTAATTGTTAAGATTATTAAGATAGTGTTACTTAAATAATTTCATTATCAATAAGTAAAATATTAGCTATTATAACACAAGAAAAGGGAGTACACTGATGAAATGAAACTTTTTTTTAGTATTATTTAACACAACTTTTACTTTATTTTTGCTGTACTAGAAGACTGTTTTTAGTTTTACTTATGTATATTTTTCAAATTTGTTGTTCAAAAGAAGTTAAAAGCCATTTTTGGGATACTTGTTTATCAGAAAACTGAATGTAACAAAAAAAAATTTGAACTAAATTTGACACATGATTATTTGTAATCTAAAAATTAAAAGAAATATACAGATTGACCTACTGTGTATAAAAACATACATTATACAGTTTCACTTGAATAAAATACTTCTAGCATTCTTGAAATGATTGGTTAGACAGTGTGATCATAATGAAACAAAGTTAACAACTCAACAGTTCAACTTGTCATGAAAATGGGAAAAGCAAAACACTGCTGATCTTGGACATTCTCATCAGTAAAAATGATGACAAATTCACAACTAGAGTGTTCAGAAAACCAACTCATAAAGACAGAAAGCCACCTTCCTTAAATGCAGTATTGTCTAATGCTTGAATAGTAGCACTGAAAACATTTATGACAACAGTTTCATCAAGAAGAAGTGGTGTTTACACTTTATACATGCTTCAAACCAAATGGATAGTTTTACAAATTTATAGAAAAACAACAACAACATGAATGATACAAAAAAATCCACTCACACTAAGGATAAGAATACACCTGTTACAATTGTTCATCTACATTTTATACAGAATATGAGCAAAGATCAGCCAGAAATTTCAACACAAGAATGAGATTTTGGTGTAACACAATACAAGACTAATGAAAATGCAAAACCCACATTTCAGAACATGTTTTTGTAACATGGACAATTACAAGCTTGTTGAAACAGATAAGTTCTGGAAAATTAGACAGATTAAAGAACCTTTTTATGTAAACACGCTGAAACCTTCACTTAACAGAGATACGGACTCAGAGATTGTCAGTCTGTGGCTTCCACTGATCACAACTGTAACCCAAACCAGAACCACTTAATGAAGTTCAACATCACTAACCAGACATATCCCCACATCCTCACCAAACTCTCATGAACCAAGTAAAATCAGTTCTTAATTTGACCTCCTGAAGACAGAAGACATTTTTCAGTGAAATTCTACCTGTGCAAGGCAGTTGTTGCCCATTTTCACTTTTGTGGTAACATCTATCAGTGTATCAACACTGAATTAAAGTTATGTTACCTGTTTACCTGTACTTGCTTAAAAACAAGATTAGAGATACTGCTCTATGTAATACTATGGAAGTATATATATATTAGTATGCAAAAAGCATCTATTGTAATGTGTTCATATTTATATGAAAATGACTTTTCTTACTGATCCACTTACAACCAACTATATAGCCATTTTAACACTATGTTTGTGTTTTGAGTTGTAAAATAGTAAGAACCACAAGTATTTGTAGTTTTGTCCATACAAGAGAAGCTAGAGTTGCTTAACACAAAAACCCTTTTTAATCAAAATATAGGGCACAATAGGGAGATATAAGAGCTAAGACTACACTAGGCATTTGCATTTTCTATTTTATTTTATGTATTACACTACTTACTCTAATTTTTTGTGATTGTTTTTTGGTAAACTAAGTCATATTAAATATTACTTATTTTTTGTTTTTAAATTATATTTTCCCTTTACATAACTGCTTGATGTTTCTAAACAGAAAAAAGCTTTTAAACAGCTGATATCAACACTTGATGGTATTGTGGATACTGGGGAATAGAGATGAATAATTAAGATGTGTGATAAAGCCAATAACATGTCCATATGTTAAAAATTAAAAATACTGCTATGAAAGAAGAAAAGGAAAACTAGAAAACTTCACCTTTAGTAACCGTATCAAATTGTGGACTTAACTCTTTAAACCTATAGTTTTTTGTGTGTTTTTCCACAATTATTTTCATGATGTACTGATAATTATCATCATACCTTATAAAGTTTTAGGTTTATTTATAAAAGGTGGATAATAATATGGTTTGGATTAGTTTTCAGCGAATGAAACATAAATGTTATCTGTCCAATGAATAAATTGGGATTTTAGGCTGGATGCTGGTAGCATCCACTTGGGTTTAAGGAGTTAATACATTGAGCAATGATATAAGAACCAGTACAGTAATGTATGTGACAATTTTTCTTTCTTGTATGGATTATGAATTTATTTATAATTTTTCATATAAGGTGTTTTCACAGATCAATTTAATTTGAAAAACTTGAAATACAGCCATATAACCAATTGTTTCATGAATTGAAAAGAAAAATATGTTATTTGTATAGATTATCTGCAGTGCCTCTAAGAAGTAGTTACTTTACAAAAAAAATAAAATAATGGATTATTTTTAAAATGTTCGTCTTATATACATGCTTGTAACCCATTTTTAATAAAAATTTGCTTTGTTGTTGTAGAAATGCTAAGAAGTTGTATTTTTTCTTTAATTCTCGGTGTCACAGTTAATGGACAGTACATAACCTTTTATCATGTGTCAGTTTTTGTTTTTTGTCTTTGTACACCTTGTGTAGCGATTGCTAATTATATAAAAATAATATTTTTATTTTGCAAGTGTAAATCTATGGTAAAAACACGCTAATAATATTAGTCTCATTATAGTTTGATTGCCCAATATTTGTAGTTTAACTTCAGTTTAGAGGTCTGATATAAGAAATGGTTTTGAACAAATATTTTAATAAAGTTCTTACAATAAAGACCAAATGTATTAACATTTGTTTAAGTGTTTAACTTTTAATGGCACTTCATTGAAATGAGAGAGCTTACATTATCTTATCCTGTTATTTAATGATGTTTGAATGCTTTAAAGCAGTGTACATTAAACAAATTAATAAGGGATAATTAAATGCATCTAGGCAGTGCATATTAGCCACATGCTTTCTTATGGTTTTTGATTGCATCGAGACAGTGTACATTAGCACATAATTTCAGGTGGTGTTTGATTGCAACAAGACATTTTACATTAGACACATGCTATTTAATGGTGTTTGGTTGTATCGAGATGGTGTATGTTAGACATATGCTTTGGAGTGGTGTTTGATTGTATTGAGGCAGTGTGCATTATATGCAGAGATAGGGTCTTGAGACCAAATTATGAGGTATCAGCCTCAGCATGTTAGCTTTCAGCCTTGGAATTGACACCATCTCTGTGAGTTGCAAGTAACTTCACTTACTAATTCTGTTTGTGAAAATATTCAATCTTACAGCAAAATGATTTGTCTCGTGGCTAGTGTTCTGGACCCAAACTGTGGTTTTGTTTGGTTGGAATATAATCATCCAGGATCAGAAGAAGTGAAATCTGCCTTAAAAAATAGTATCATAGATGTTATTTTGAAAGAAGATAATGCTTTTCCTTATGCATAACTAATTTAAATTGTTGGTTAATAGTAATGGAAGCATTTCCAAAGCCGATAAAACAAAAGAACATATTATTCTAGGGTAAGGACTGGGTCCTTGAGATTGTTACTGGTGCTTTGCATATGATGCCATTACTATTAACCAACAAAATCTTCAGTGAAGTGAAAGAAAATGCCATATTTTCAAAACTTCATTCATTGTATAAGAAGACTTTTTAATTTTTATTGTTTTTAAAATGCAACAACCACTTGCAAAGAAGGCTGTTGTTTTTGATAATATGCAAATAAATATGAAAACTAGTAAAAATAATGGTATTGCTTTAAATTGCATAGCATAAACAGATACTTACTTGACATGCCATTAGCTATATTACATTTAATTAATTGTTATTAATAATTAATATTTGATAAAAAATCCATTTCAGTAAGAATACAGATTGTGTTATTAGTAAATGTTTGTTGTGCATTTATGTTTAGTCATCTGTTTGTGTTGAAAACCTTTTATTATTGTTTAAATTATACAAATAGAAATATATCAGTTGGACATCCTTATCAAGAAATCCATTTAATTCTTGCTAAATATTAACTGAATGTCAGCTGAAAATATAATTCCATATCAGTTGCATTTTAATTATATTTTGTTACTTTACCCTCATTGGAAATGGGTTTAATTGTTATTAAATATTCACTGAATATCAATAATAATTATGTAAATATGATATACTTATGTAATTGCATGCAAGTTGAATATCTATGCCATACAATTTAAATCATTACCAGAATAATTGTTCCACATCTCTTCATGGTGTGTATTCCTAAGTGGACTTTACTGTTCTTGAAATTATTGTTTTGGACATTTATATTGAAATGAATAGCTTATTATTTTCATTTGGAATTGTGTAGCCATGTATGCCAACAGATAGATATGTTTACAGTAGCAAATAGCTATGTTTAAAGACCAGCTTCGAAGGCTTTAATTTGATATTTACAATTAATCTCTCAAATAAAATATTGGCTGTACAGTTCAAGTATGATAAGAACATGCTTTTTTAAAGGCTAGAATTTGACTTGATATTTCAAGTAAGGTCTCAGTTTTGGTCTTGAAATGTATGTCAGACCTTGGTCTCGACACCATCTTTGATTATTTGCATAGGCACATACTATTGAACGGTTCTAAGACAGTGTACATTAGACACATGCTTTCAGGTGGTGTTCGATTGAATTGAGACAGTGTACGTTAGATGTATGATATCGAGTGGTGTTTGGTTGCATTGAGCATGTTTTTGAGTAGTTACCTTATAGTCTTTATGAGATCTTAATATAATTTATTTTAATGTGTATATCTATGTACACCTTTGGAAGTACATGAACTATTAGAACACACACAAAGCTGAATTTGGGTATTTTTTTTAGTCTGTATTTATATACATATAGAGAATAGTTTTATAAATACCTTATCTTTCTGAAATTCTTATATCTTTCTAGTGTGATGTACTCTTCTTCAGTGTGAACTTTATGTGTCACTTTCTTTCTTAACACATTCTATAGAAACACTGAACTGCTGTATTTGTTATGTCTTGGTATAATGGTTTAATTTACTATTAATTGCATATTAATTTAGCTGCTGATAAAAAGTGGAATACTGGTTAAAATTAACTGAGTTGCAAACTGATAAAATATGTAAAGTTGAATATACTTGTTAGAAACTGGTATATAAGTGTGGTTACTTTCTACACACTCATTTACTGGTTAAGTTGGTTTTTTGTTAAGAACTGCCATGCTGGTTAAAGTCACTTCTTACAAACTATTTACTGATTAAATTGACCTATTTCTCACAACCTGATGTACTGGCTGTTATTGTCTTTGCTACATACATGTTTTTTAAAGTGGTCTAGTTAGTTAAATTTGGGTTTGTGATACATACTGGTTAAAGTTAGATAATAGTTATCAGCAGGAATACAGGTTGCACAAGATTTAACATCCTATCAGTCCTTTGGTATAATGATATCCATACCATGTGTTTTAATAGCTTTCTTTAATTAAAAACATGTTTCCTCAGTTCTGATGGACAACACTTAGGTTTTAATTGCTGAAGATGAGAAGATAATAATAATAGAGGAAACAAATGACATTTCTACTTTAGTTTTTGTGTGTTGTGAACATTCATGTCTGTATCACTGGAAGAAGCCACTTGCACTACAAAAGAAATTAAGTTGTAAATACTGTTTCTTTTCATAGCCTTGCATTAATGTTAGAAAAACATTTATTGCTGCAGAAACACATGCATAGTATAACAATAACTAAATATACACCACTCCAGACAGATTGCTGTTTTATTAAATAAACAAACTTGAAGTAAAGAGTATGAGATTACTATTAGTATTTAATCAATATGCCTTTTGCAAAATGTAGGGAAGAAAGATGGTAACACATTTTATATACGAGAACTTATGATTGCCTGACCATGAGAAAGTAATAGTGCCTTGACCTTCAAACCATCATTTTGTGACTTGGGCTGAATGAACAGGAGCCTTATCTAGTTTGAAAACACTGCCTTACTGGTTAGTACCATAGACAAGAAGGGAGACTTGCTTGAGAATTGTGATGTGTTGAGCAGCAGTAACCATCATTTTGTATACCACTAACTGTGATTGTCCAGCTATTTAAGTAGGACCTCACACCATTGCAGAACTACTGACATATTTTGTCATAACTTGCAGACAGTTTAACAAAAGGAGAGAATAATCACTACCAGGTGTGTACAAATCTGGACTTATTACGACAATACTAGTGTCCCAAAAGTAGGAGAGTGTTATATTATCTGTGATGAACATTGCTGGCAGTGTATGATATTGTCTGGAATGAGGAATGCCTTCTGTCTAGCATTGTATCTTATGCTATGAAGATAAGTTCTAGTTGTAAATTGAAAAACAAAACAAAAAATTATATGCATAATTAAGATTTGTTTATGTAAAGACCATTCTACATGTTTCAACAGGTCTTGAGTCTATCTGTTTCACACTCGCACCTTTCTTCTAACAGTAGCAGCTGTTTGACTTAGGTCATTCTCCTCACAGCACAAAGAATCCATTCTGTTGGTTTGGCACCCAGACCTTGGAAATTTGTTTTCTGATGTGAATGAAACTGCATTGTCATCCTGTTCACTGTGTCAGCAGTATTGCAAGTGATCTGGTGGTTTATTTATGATTTTCACCACCTTTTCATCATCCAGCTATGCAACATTGTGAAAATACCGTTAATCACTAAGCACGGTGGTGCTTGGTATGTAGGGATGGACCGAGAAAAGAATGGCTGCCTCATTCAATCTATTACTCTATGATGCTTACAAATAACTGCTAAAGTTGAGTTATAGCCTTATCTGAGCACCTAATTGTCATTATCGAGTGTTTCACATCTTGTATAACAGGAATATTATTCTGTTCATCTACTACACGTATTTTTGTGAGGAAGTAATAAAAATGAAAACTACTACTACTTAGCAATGAGTTCAATTTATAAGCATATATTATTTCCATGTTTCATAAATAACTGTTTTATTTCTGGTCGCTAGACGACAGCACAAATTGATATTGAATTATAATAATAAAACGAATGTTCATTTATCATCCTATTTCGATGAAATTGTTAAAAAAAAAAAGGAAAACAAGTAATAATTTTTGTTTTCAAAAAGTAAGTATGATGTAGAGATGGCAATGCCAAAAAGTACAGAAACAAGGTAGGGATGAATACACAAAAATCCTTACATAAGTAGCCAGTAACTACTGAGTCTTCTTACAGCAGCTAATAACCATGAGCTTGTAAGATTTGTATAGCACTATTCAGTTTAAATGCTTTTATTCAAACCTAAATTCATGCAACTGAAAGGAATTCAACATTTAGTTGAAGATAAAAGGTATTCTTGGAAAGATTTGAGTACTCGTGTAATGATTTTTGTATGGTTTTGTATATTAATTCCTACCTTGTTTCTGTACTTTTTGGCATTGCCATCCCTACGTCAACGGGAGAGGGGAGTTTGGTGACAAGAAAAATTCCATACGGATTTCGCCACAATAATTACATACATATGAGTTATTATTATTATTTTTTATAGTTATTTTGTTAACATCACTTTCTGATTTTTTACAAACCTCAAAGTGTAATTTCAGCATCATTCATTCGTTTGTATCACTTTTCATCTGCATTGTCTTCACCGCAATTAAATGCAAAATTAATGCGTTTAGACGTTTGAAGTCATACAACCTCAGAATCTGGCACACAGCAATATCTCTTTTTACAGTACATGTGCATCAATGCAAGACCTGATAGCTATTCGCCATGGTGTTTCTTAGGCATATCCTCAAGCGACGGAGATAGGTAAATGAATGTTCTACTTATTCAGTTGAAATAAGCATTGTTAATTACACAAGAAAAACTATAAAAGTTTGGTTAAAGTGTACGAGTCTCGTGCACAAATGCGTAAAATTCATAGTTTTTTGTTTTTTTTTCAAAATAAAACCTATGCATGGTGCATGTTCTGTGGAAAAGATGTGGTGTTGTCGGTTCAACAGACTAAAAATGGCTTTTGATTACTGGAGACTTGAACTTGATAATGAAAGTAGACATAAGACTGCTTTGAGCACTCAGAAAGTACTATGGATTTCTTACCACGCCAATTTTTTCTGTAAGCATCACTAATGTTTTTGAAAGAACGACGAACCTTTCTCTTAGAGGACTGCGATGGGATATATGTCTTATCTATGTTGATGGCACATTAGTCTTTGGTCACGTGCTTCACACCACACTTGAGGACATAATTATTGTATTTTAATGCAATAATGATGCAGACTTAAAACTGAGTCACGAAAAATGTGAATTCATGTCTATGGAAGTGGAGTTTCTCAGTCTTAGTCAGTAGAGATTGCTTCTGCACAAATTTTAGTGGTCAAGGGTTGGTGTCAGCCTGAGATAAAAGGTGAAATCTGCATTTTTCTGGCCTTTTCATTATATTATTGATGGTCTGTGTACAATCTATCCAGGATAGCAATACTGCTGTCTGCATTGATTAAGACTGATGTGCATTTTTTTTGTGACATAGGAATGTGAAGATGCATTCCAATTTTTTTAATTGCACCTTAGTTGATTCAATGTACGTATTCATTTAGCGTAGATATCTTAATAGCGTAGTATCCAATATATATATAGAAGCATAGTTATTTTGAGTAGTTTTCTGTCGTTTGAGTTTTTAAAGGGTGTGAATAGTGTATGTATTATTTCTTCGGTAATTCTTGTAGATTTTTTATGTCTTTATCGCTAATATATGTCAGCATAAAAGGTTGTGTGTTTCCTTTGTTTAAAAGAGTATTTTAATTGTGGAGGCTCTATCTACTCTTCATTTTAGTTATTCTATGTACCATTATTAAAGGGTTTAGTGTGTTTTATTACAATAAATAAAGGAATTTCATGGTTTTTATGTACTTATACATAGTATTGTTACGATAGCGGAAGTCACGTGACGCTGGTAACATATAATGAGTTCTAGAAAGATCGCGGAACATCACGGATAATCCGATATTTGCTAGGCCCCTCTATTCTTGTATATAAGTGCGCCAGACAATGAATCGAGATATAGAATAGCAGACAGAGAGATTGAAGATATAGACGGACAATGGAATCAAGCGTGGTAGAAGTAAACTGCGTGAATCGTTCGTTGAGAATTATAGCGTGCATTTAAGTGTGGAAATTAATGTATTGCAAAGTTGTATTGAGAAAGAATAAACTAGTTTTATTTAAGAAAAGACTTGTATCGCTGAAGTTTCTCGGGAAGAATTTCTGCAGGAAATTAACAAACGAACAGAGACTTAACAAATTGGTGTCAGAAGTGTGGACTTCAGAGCTCTTAACAGTATAACTGAAAAAGACTCGTACCCACTGCCAAGAATTGATGATACTCTTGATGCCCTAAGTGGAGCCAGGTGGAGTTGAACTCTGGACTTAAAGTCGGGTTTCCATCAAGTGAAAATAGCTGAAGCAGATAAACCTAAGACTGCATTTAGTTATGGCCAAGGTCTCTGGCAATACCATGTGATGCCATTCGGGCTTAGCAATGCTCCAGCGACATTTGAGAGGCTGATGGAAAGAGTACTGGAAGGCCTACAATGGAGAATAGCCCTAGTGTACCTGGATGATGTCATTGTATTTGCAACAACTTTTGATGAGGAAATGTCCCGGCTAGAGGAAGTATTCAAGTGTTTGAAAGGAGCAAACCTCAAACTCCATCCCAAGAAATGCCACTTTTTCCAGAAAGAGGTGCTTTACTTAGGTCACATTGTAAGTGAGCATGGTGTGCG
>NW_013666908.1:33771-35693 GCF_000517525.1 Limulus polyphemus | reverse complement strand
TGAAATGGAACCAGGTACAGATATTAAATCAAAGCAGGAGATTTGAAGGAGACCAAGATTTGAAGCCAATAATTGATTTTCTAAAAGCAAGTGTTTTGCACCCTACTTGGGAGAAGGTGTCTAGCTTAAGCCCTGTGACAAAGAACTATTGGGCACAATAGGACCAGTTGAAGCTTGAAGATGGTATTCTTCTCCGGAGATGGGAAACTGCAGATGGGAAAGTGACGACTTGGCAAACGGTTATACCGAGAAAGTTACGGGAAGTTGTGTTGCGTCAATCCCATGGTAGTTTAACAGGAGGACATCTCGGAATCAAGAAGACATTGAGTCACGTACGACAAAGATTTTACTGGATAGGTATGAGGCGAGATGTGGAAGAATGGTGCAGGACATGCAGTACATGTTGTGCTAAAAAGGGACTCAAGCATAAGGGACGTGCTCCAATGAAGTTATATCAAGTTGGTGCACCAATGGAAAGAGTAGCCGTTGACATTGCTGGTTCTCTGCCCCAAACTCGTGCTGGAAACAGGTACATTTATGTGGTGATGGATTATTTCACCAAGTCGCCTGAGGCATATGCAATACCAAATCAGGAAGCTACAACTGTAGCTTCGGCTATTAGTGATTTCTTCTTCAGGTTTGGTATGCCATATAAACTGTATTCAGATCAAGGCCGTAAGTTTGAATCATCTGTGTTCCATGAATGCTGCAAGTTGTGTGGCATACGAAAGATCAGAACAACGCCACTTCACCCACAGTCTAATGGGATGGTAGAAAAGTACAATTGGACATTGGGACAGGAATTGGCAAAGTTTTGTAATAGCTGCCAAGATGACTGGGATGTCTTACTCCCTCCACTGTTGATGGCCTATAGAACAGCAGAGCATGAAACCACTGGATACACTCCAGCAAAGTTGATGTTTGGTCGGGAACTTTGGTTGCCAGTGAATCTGTTAACAGGATGCCCACCTTATGAAGAGTTGCCTGAAAATGTGTCAGAATTCGTGAATGTGTTACTAGAAAGGATGGATAAGAAGTCTACTGAAGTCAGCTTTGTACCAGGAGACAAGGTGTGGTTGTACAATACCAGGAAGACCAAAGAAAAGTCTCCTAAGTTGTCTTCTCCATGGAAAGGCCCATATGACATAGTGGATTGTCTCTCAGACGTGACTTTCCAAATAAAATGTGGTGGGCGAGGTAAGCCAAAGGGGTGCATGCCAACAGGCTTTGGTGTTATCATGGTCCAGGACATTTCATTTGGAACGAAGTGAACAACGGAACAGAAGACGTGTCACCTGGAAAAGCCAATATCAAAGAAGAAACCCTACTCGGTTTTGAGAAGGGAAACAGTGAGCCCTTGATGAAATTACTACCACTGATGTGACTATTACCGATAATAGGACGTTTCCTGATGGAGCAGATGAACCCCACGTGAAGCATAAGCCAACGAGACGGAGACCAGTACCGAAGAAAATACGTCCCGTGAAATTAAGAGACTTTGTTGAATTTTAATTTTGTGTTTGTAAATTCTGTCCATTTAATTAAGTTATTGTTAATTGTCTATTGGTTTAATGTAAGTGGCTATTGTTCGGGACGAACAATACTAAGGAAGGGGCAGTGTTACGATAGCGGAAGTCACGTGACGCTGGTAACACGTAATGAGTTCTGGAAAGATCGGGGAACATCACGAATAATCCAGCATTTGCTAGGCGCCCTCTATTCTTGTATATAAGTGCGCCAGACAATGAATCGAGATATAGAATTGCAGACAAAGAGATTGAAGATATAGACGGACAATTGAGTCAAGCGCAGTAGTAAGTAAATTGCGTGAATTGTTCGTCGAAAATTATACCGTGTGTTCAAGTGTGGAAATTAAGTGTACAGTAGAACCTCGCAGTACGAGTTTAAATCGTTCCCAGACC
>NW_013666908.1:30286-32771 GCF_000517525.1 Limulus polyphemus | reverse complement strand
GTTCGGGGTCTTACTGCTACGAGATGAACTTGTGAATTGAGTGAGCGCAGGCTGCTTTTAGTGGTAGGATAGTGATAAATTGAGCACGTGAATGGGCGAGGTGGCGATCAACAACTAAGCTAAAATGAGGCAGCCGATTGTATTAGTAGTAACGTCATCTGAGACGTACTTCGAATAATTTCCTCCAATAAAGTGAACGAATACTCGAGACGCCTAGCCTATGTGCTCCAGCTTGATTTTGACCGGGTTTTTTCTTAAAACTGACGACGTCAGTTAGCCTCTCTTTACCTTAGTCATCGCCGCAACTGACAATCGCTCGTACTACGAATTTTTACTCGTTGTACGAGTCAAAAATTCTTGTCAATGACTGCTCGTAAAGCGAATTACTCGTATAATGAGGCACTCGTACTACGAGGTTCTACTGTATTGCAAAGTTGTATTGAGAAAGAATAAACTAGTTTTATTTAAGAAAGGACTTGTATCGCTAAAGTTTCTCGGGAAGAATATCTGCGGGAAATTAACAAACGAACAGAGACGTAACAGTGTGTTAGGTTATCCCATTCCAAAGTGGGTAGGTTATCTTTGTTGAAGATTTTTATTTTGTTTTGCAATTTTCTAAATTTAGTTTATTGTACGTATGTGGTTTCTTTAAGTAAACTTTATCAAAGTTGTTTTTCTTTTATTTGGTTAAAGGGGTTTGATCAACTTTTTATTTTATAATGTATTTCATTTAATAAATGTAACTAAAGAGTTTTCTTTTATATTGTTGTTTTATACCTATTCTGTTTGACTACTCCCTTTTAAAATGGGCAGTGTTCCTTTATTATCGGTTTTTATTTAATATGTTATTCCTGTGTTAAAGAGATTCCATTTTCATGAAAGTTAGTTCTTGTGTCGTGACTGAATAACAGGGGCGTAACAACTGCCTTCGCATACTCAGTGGTGCGGGGGACTCACGCTACATAGAGGCTCATGACGTTATAATATATTTGATACGAAGGGGGCCAGATAGGTAAATTCGTGAGGGGCCACACATTCTGCGCTACGCCACTGGGGAATACTCAAAGCATTTTAGGTTATTAATGATAAGTAAAGAACATATATCAAATCCTGCAAATTGTTTACATTCCATTTTCTTCAACGAAGTTACACATTATAGTGAGGAAAAGAAAAAATACAGTTAACACTTATTATAATTATCTTTATTATTTTAATATAAATATTGCTAGTGCCCTCTGATGAGTAACAGTAAAACATGCGCAGTGAAGATATCTTAGTTATCACATTTATGTGTTAGTGTTACTAAGGGTTTTGAAGTCTTTTTATGGTGGTTGTCAGAAGAAGCAGAAAGAATGAGGTATGTATCTGAATAAAATCTGTTTCCATCTTACCAAAAAAACTATTTACGTATTGTCTGTGCTAGGGATTATTTATATGGTGAATATATTTTTTTTGTATTGTATACATTGTTTTCTTTCGAGTTATTTTTTAAATTTTAGGCCTCTGTGCAACAGCGAGCTTCTAGTTAGATATTTTGTTACAACTAGATAGTAGAAATAGCTTGTGACGTTGTGTACAGAATGGCAGTAACAGCAATTTATAAGCATAATGGAAATTATTTCTATAGAGAATATACTTCATGATACATGTGGAAACAAATCGGTTGAGATTTTAATAATAGGAATGTTATATATAAGAATATCTATTACTTTATTAGTAACAAGAAAGCCCCCACAGTTTAAACAGCCAAAACTAAAGTTACAGGTATTTTGTTACTTCTCCAACCATACATTAAATAGAAATTTTTCGTAACAATAATTCTTCATTTTTCAGAGCTACAAATTAAAAGTTCAATGTAAACTATAAAGTTATACCAGGGATACCACACCAGTCGTTTTTTTCATTAATGATTGTTGAAATTAACAAACAAAGGGCCCTGATGTGTTTTAAATTTTGTAATTTATTTTTAAGATTCATAAAACTAGTTGGTTCATATTATATATAATGGTTTTATTACTCTTTGATAGATTGTTTAGGCAGAGTATTCATGATGAAACTTTATATAATGAATGGCAACTGCCTGTTGTAGAAATACAAGTGTAGAGGACGATGTTTCAAAAGTCTTCTGCCTTTCGTCTTCAGAGCAGTGTGTTTGTTTGTTTACAGTGGCAGTTATTTCAATTTAAAACTTTTAACCTTAGGCCAAATTAACTTTGATTAATGAACTTCGATCAAGGATCAAAAGTAATCGGGGGGGTGTTCAGAAACATTATCTCTTCACCCCGCTCATGCACTATATATGTATTGTGAAAAAAATAAAAATAAAAAATTAAAAAAATCATGGTGGATTTTAAATCTGGCTAGGAAGGCATGGGTGGCCTAGAGCACAGTAATGATGTTGTCGTTTGAATATGTGGTTTGGTTTTTCCTGGCAGTTATTTAGATTTAAAAATAATTATTTCTGAAGGAAATAATTATTAATCTG
>NW_013666908.1:18794-29355 GCF_000517525.1 Limulus polyphemus | reverse complement strand
GCTCTATTATTGAGAAGTAAGTCGCAAGTGGGGAAGGCAAAGTGAAGACCAGTGCTGGGGGGTGATTAATTCTTGTAATTGTTGTGCAGTTTCCTGGAGTTTATCGTGGCAGTGAATAGGCTAAGTTTCTGGCTCCGGGCTCGAGGTAAAGGCATTGGGTTCTCAGTGTCGGAGGCAAGAAATCGGAAGGCTGAGAAAGGTTCGTCGGGGGAGGTGTCGATAACTAGGGCACCTGATGAGTTAGACGTTGAACGTGTTAGAGACAATGGCTTGGGGCTGGGATGCGTGCTGGTGGTCTGTTAAATGGTGTCAGTGGTAAGTGGTGGCTGTGTCTGGGTGCCTTTTTTCCCCCTTGCAGTGGACATCTCGCGTGTTTTACGAGTCGGAGAAGTTTGGGTAGCTTGATCGGATGTTCTGGGGTGGCTGGTAGGGATCTGGTTGACGGCGGTTGTCTTCGTGATGTTAAGAAATGTAGGCATGGGGGTTGGATTAGGAAAGGTATGGGGTGGGTGAGGCTTGCAGTAGGGTTTTTCTGCCCTGAAGTGATGATAGTCAAGGAAGCAGCCTTGGGATAGAATGTGATCTGCAGTCTGTTTGGAAGTTGTAACAACTTTCATGAAAGTAGAGGGTAAGCCTGTTTTCTTGGACTGGATGCGATGGACAGCGTGGATCTTGAAATTGGTTGTGGTAAGCAGGGCTTGGCGTATTTCATCGGGCGTGAAGGATATGTGCACATTCCGTAGAAATATCGTATGGAGGCTGGCATTACTTTTGGGGGGTTGGCAGGTGACGGGAGGATTTGAAGACCATGGTTGGCTTAGGTATTTAAAATCGTCCAGTGTTTTAGGTTGAAGGAGTAAACCTCCTTTCCGTAGGCATCTGGTTCGCTCAGGGAACACTCGGGCTTGGGGTTTATAGTGACGGATAAAGTTGTCTGTATCTCGCGGCGAGAAGTCGATAGGTAGTCCGTCGATAATCAACGGCGGCGTAGGAAACGAGACACTCTGCATACTGGCGTGTGACGAGGTCGATAGCTAGACGTGGAATGAATGATGATTGAATGTGTGCAAGGTGTTGTCAGTCTTTATAGTATTCTGGTGGTTTGTGGAGAGGTGTTATGATTGTTTGGTTTATCCCTGTTTCTGATTGGAGGAGAGATTTCCTTTAGATTCAACCAATGGTAGTCACAGTTTCTCACCTCTAATCCGGAATCTGTTTAGAGAATAGCTAGTTGTCAACATTTGCAAATTGCATTCTAAGTACATTACAAAATATTTTCTAACTTCAGTATGTTTGGGTATAGAAGTATTGTAAGATGTAGTTCTATCACAAAAAATCTTACTGCACAAAGTAGTATGGTCATGTAGACATTGGAACATGCAATCTAAATAACATTATCATTATTAATTTTTTAAAAATATTGATGACGATAATCACTGTCTTTTATACATTTAGCTCTATGATGTCAAAGTATGTTGCATGTATTACCTGATAACACAGTGATGCAACATTTTATATTCTGAGAGCCAGAATGTTTGTAACACTAAATGTGCAATAGTGGAATGAAAAGAATATGACTTGGCAAACTTTGTTGAAAGAGCTACAGTAATAATAACAAAAACAATTATAGCCATGTTATCAATAACTTCTAATCAAAGCAAGCATTCTAAATGGATCAGAACTAAGAATTAATTTAATGATTAATGTAGATAATGTGTATGGTGATCTATCAAAGACTGTACGGTGTTGTAAAACAAAAACTTTTGATTAGTATGTTTATTTCAATTGTAATGTAAAGCAAGTCATAGTTACTGGTAGTTGTTGCCCTATAAAAAAACAATAACAAAATTCCCATTATATATAATAATTCACTAATACATGACAGTATTTTGTCCCAGAAACCTAGAACAGCTGATTTTAAGATCCTGAATATGTTGCTCCAAAATGAAAATAATGCACAAATACATATTATAATGATTTGCTGATACATCACAGTATTTTGTCCCATGATACATAGTCCAATCAGTACCAGTTGCTCCTTGGCCACAATCTCTTGTTGCACAGTGCAGCTGAAATTGGCTCCATCAAAACAATGACCATAACCCATTTCATGGATGTAATAGAGCGCCCCTGTGCGAGTGTATCATGCAATGCATTATGGACTTGTTAGGGCAACATGTGTCAAAAAGCCATTCAAATAATTTATAAGATGCAAGTCTAGTATGGAGTAAAATAAGTTCATCAGATCCCTTGATATATTTTATGTTGTATCTTTGTTTCAGTAATGCAGTGATCTTTTTGATATATTTTGTTATATATTTGTTTCAGTAATCCAGTGGTCTTCTCTGGCTCTTTCAGGATGTTTTGCATTTTCTCTATTTCAAGCAGTAGTTTATCGTTTTCTTGTTCTAATTTCCTATAATTAAATTTACAATTCTTACACTTAACACATGTACATTCGTTTACCCTTGATTATTCCGAAGACAATGTTGATGGTTTCATGGAGTAATGGTGCTATTCCAGATTCACGCATGAATGTGATGACTAATGAGATGATAAAACACTTGGATTATGGTGCTATTCCAGATTCACGCATGAATGTGATGACTAATGAGATGATAAAACACTTGGATTATGGTAACTCTCATGGCTTAAGTTTCAAGATTTTCCTGATTTTGTATCTTCAATGTGACAGTAGCTGTGATCTGTTTGTTTCTCAGTATCAGACTCGAGTTTCTTAAGTTTATCCTGTGTCTGTTGTAGAGTTCCTTTTTATCTGCCCTTGCCTTGTTGTGATGTACTTGTTTGTCATCAGATGCAGACTAGTTTTTGATAATTTTGCTGAATATCATATCCTCGCATGTACAAACATTATTAGGGAGGTTTCCTGTAGGGTCCAAGACCCCCACACTACACACCTGAGTCTGTTATTGTAAGGTCAGCATAGTTTATCAATCTTTGCCACAGAGGTCTCAACTTGTGAGGACATGCACACCACTTTAACTTCTTCACTTGCTCTTTCACAATCAGTCTGGAAAATAATACAGAAGTGAATTCATGATTGATAGTGTTGTATTATATTATCAATATTAGATCTATCTACTCAAAAATGTTCCACTCCAAAGTAAAAACAGAACATTACAATATCACAATGTTATAGTTTTAATGCTATAACTTTTAAATTAGTAAGCAAATGTTAAGAAAACTTGGCACATTATCAGTAAACATTACAATGCTTTCACATGCAAGATATTAAACATGTTTTACTAAGTCTTAAGGTTTGTAAAGCAATGTTCTTCTCATGTCTATTTTTTTCTTTTCTATATAATATCAGAACAACAATTGGTGCATAACTGCAACAATGACCGAAGGTACCCAACAAAGTATGTTGTTTGTCTGTTTTGCTTCACTGTTTAGTAAGTGTTCCCAAGCACAACCAGAGACAGACAATTTTGCTTGGTTTTTCACTAGCATATACCTGTAAATAACATCATATTCATGACATGATATTGGCAAGCACAAAATTGTAGAGGTCAGTCCCAAGGACCAATCCCGTGCTGAAAAAGTTAACAATACTTTTTCATGCTATTTTTTTAATTTTGATTTTGTCTATATGTAATTAAATATGAATTTGAAATGAAGCATGGAATGATAAACTAATATATGTGTATGAGTTTCTTGTGATTGAATTAGTCTGATGCAAATTATTTGTAGATAATGGGAGGAGCACACTGAAGAAATGAGTATATTCACACTTGCACATTTTTTCAGTGTGCATCTGTCATTAACTGCAAACTGTTATCATTAGATAAGTAGAAAATTTCTTTCAATTTTTAAAAGAAAATGTAGCACTAATCTTTCAAAACTTTTATTGCCATAATTGAAGTTATTATTGTAAATCCTTAATAAAAAATATTGTAAACTATTCAGTTTAGCATAGTAATATTGTATACCAGTCTCATCTGTACTTGTTCTGGCCATCAGTAACAGGTGCAAATGTTCAAGCTTCTAATATTGTTTACAGTATTTGTCATTCAGTAGATATTTAAAAGATCACACAAACTTGTACAAGTTTATGCAGTGGAATTTTGTATGTGTAGACAGTTTTATTTTGTCACTAGTAAATGACCTCAACATTTCTCACTCTGGATACATGAACTTCATAAATAAAAATGTCTTGTAATAAACTCCAGTTTGTATTAAACAAGGTCAAGAATAATAAAATGATAATGACCAGGCAAAATTTTACCTCATTGGTCACTTGTTTATATGCTCTCCACAACATTAAAATCAAAATTGTGATTGCTCCATATCCCCATTATATCCAATATTTGAAATTTCCTGATTTTAAAGCATTAATATAATGATTCTCATCAACTTTGAAGTATCCACAGTTGTTTTGAGTATGAGGTTTTTTGTCCTTGATATGAATATTTATTTGGGTAAACCTATCATTTGTTTTAATATTATCAAATGATCAACTACCCAGAATTTTTTTGTCCATTTATGTGTGTCTTAAACTAAAGTGCATGCTTAACTTTTCAATGGAGCCTGGAAAAGAAAACTGCAAAAGAGTAGCCACCCTGCAATATGGTTAATAATCTTGTCTCATTGTAAGAATGAGTATTAAATCAGCATTTTACAAATACTCGTATGGAGCTTTTTGCATTGTCATTTAGCATAGAGCAAAGTTTAGCTGTTGCATTTTAACAGGGCTAAAGGTTTTTCTTAACATTGTAGTTGAGTGTATTCTGGATAATCATTATACATAATGTACGAGTACGTAAATAAGAATTCCAAATTTGATGAAACACAAAATTGGAGAAAAAAGTGAGCTTAGTATGGTATCATTCATTAATGGTTAAGCTGGAAAAAACTATGGAAAGGAAATTAATATTCAATCATCTGTCAATATTTGTGGGGTGTGTCCTTACATGAATATAAATTGTGAAAAACTGGAATAATGACTGCAAGTTTTTTGATCTGAGCCATGAAGCAAATGGGCAGGCATGACTGTTTAAATTAGTATTTACAACCAAAATCGTCTGAAAAATAGGGAAGTTCGGTAGGTACTTGCACATGTTTGCCATACTGAAAGTTATGTCTAATATTGTTACTGGTAGGTATGGTTTTTATTAGTTTTATAATAATTGTTTTTATAATGTTCAGCCATGTTCCTAAAGAAAATTTTATTAGGAATACAAACTAAATGATATTTTTTACACAAAGTACTGTGAAATTTTTATATATCCATTAAAGTTGTCGAAAAAAGCTTTGTTTTATGAATCTATTGGGCTTTTTTTTTATCTTTTTAGTTCCAAAGTGAGTCGTGATACCATTTATGAATGTGTGAATACTGTTGTGGAGAACTCCAAGAAGAAGCAGAGAAAATTTGTCGAAACAGTGGAGCTGCAGATTGCTTTGAAAAATTACGATCCCCAGAAAGATAAACGATTTTCCGGGACTGTGAAGTATGCTGTTCATTATATTACCTGAAGCTGCTGATAAATGCTGCTAATAGTAAACACTTGTAATGACCACACATTCAACTTCAATTCCTGACTTCATTATAATAATGTGTAATTCACACAAATTCATTTTGAGAGGTTGTAAAAATACTAGTGCAACTATTTGCACATTCTAATGAGTTGAGACTTTCAAATGCAGCATTTATCAGCCAGTCAGGAAGCATGTTTAAATTTCATGCGGACCTTTCACCCAGGGTCTTAAAACAACTGGGGAGGTGACTTTGTCACCACTAGTTGGTAGAAATCATCATGGTGACAATAAGGTTTGTTGAGGTTACGTACATGTGCCCACTTTTTTTCAATGTTTGATGAAAATTAAGTAAAATTAATTGGTATTTGTTTATCATTGCCATAAATTTTGGACTTTTCTTGGGAACAATCAGTTTTGTATATGTTGAATTAAACTTTTCATATGCTAAATGAAATTTAAATTTTCTGAGAAATTACTGGTGTGAATAAATAGTTTTAAACTATGAACATGGTAATTGTTCATTCGGATTGTAAACTGGGGACCAGGGGATTAAAGTTGGTTTATTCATGCACTAAGTTTATATATATTACCATTGATCCATGGTATGTAGCAAAAACCTTTGAATTTATATTTTCAAGTAATGTTTTTATAAACTCTTACTTGATTGGACAAAATGTGATAATTGACAAGAAATTAACTTGGATAAGGTCACCAAAGTTTCAACCTGTTAATCATTCTTCAATTTTCTTGAAGCAAATCCTCTGTCTGGCTTCATAGTGATTTTTTTTAATATGCAAGATTGGCAAATATAACTGAAAGATTTTAGGAAAATGTTTAATCAATATTATATTCAATTACCTTTGTAACTGATATATAAAAAATGTTACCTGTGCCATACTGTACTACTGGTAGGTTTTAATGCTGTAATGAGTGACTTGACATTAGTACTTGCAAAATTTCTGAACAAATTTTCCCAACTCAACTTTTTTTTTCTTAAATTGAAATTTGTATGCTTAAATTTTGTGACTTTTCCAAATGTATTTTTCATCAATGTTATTTGGCCCTTTTAAGTTGCTAATGTTGATACACATTGTTCTAATTTTTGTTTACACAGACACATACATTAGAGGCTCTTTTAGTTAAGCAAGAGATAAAGAAATCTTGTTTGTTACAAATAAACACAAGTACCAGTCAAAAAAGCTAATTTTTACAGTTTATTGTATGGTAAAATCCAAGCATAATGATAGTTTGGTGATCTAACGTTTTACCAATTTGTGTAGTTTTTATTCTGATTGTATGTTTGGAAAATGTCACATTATGTATTGCCTTTCATGATTTCATTGCTCATTCTTCACCACTAAAATTTGCTATTTTTAGAGTGTATTGTATGGGATTGTGTAACTTTCTTAATCATTATAGCATAGTTCATTTCTGTGAAAGCCTAAATCTTTGTATTACATATTCTTAACCTCACAGTGCATGAAAAGATTTATCAAAGGATTTTTGTTACATTTTCATGTTTTGTTACAAAGTAGATGTATAACCATACAATTAAGGGTCACTGTGTGTGTGTGTGTTTGTTTTTTTTATTTTTTTATTTATTATTATTATTATTATTATTTTTTAAGAAAAACAATAGTGCAATTACCATAATATTAAATAGTCAGTGTATCTATAAGTTTTAAAATGGGTTGTATGTTTTAATTATCTAAAATTGTATGAATGTTGGTTTGGTGTAAATATTAGCCATTTGATATTCACATTGCTAGGTTAAAGCACATCCCAAAACCTAAATATTCAGTATGTGTATTGGGAGACCAGCAGCATTGTGATGAAGCTAAGGCCAATGCAATTCCTTGCATGGACTCGGAGGCTTTAAAGAAATTAAACAAGAACAAGAAACTTGTTAAAAAGTTAGGTTTGTATTCTTCTTTCACTTTTCATTTTATTAACTTTACCATCTGGCATTTGTGTACATTGTATAATAAGAAAAATGTTACATGAATTTAAGGTCCTAGTAAACCTAAGTAGATAAAATACATTGATACTGTATATTAGTTTGAGTAAGCTGTACTCCACTTATTGTTTGGATTGATTATAATAAATTTCATGGAAATTCATAATTTATTTTATCAATCATTCTTGGCACCCTGATTTCACAAACTTCAAATTTAAAATCTGTAATTAGTAGGTAAGAAGTTCTGTTTTATAATGCAAGTTATTAATATAAATCATTATATTTATTAGCATTCTTTTATGATAGTTTGTATTTTTTCACTGTGGTTGTTTATGAATGTCATTTCTGAAGTCCGTTGCTGAAGATCATCATGTTAGTGATGAACGTGGCAATTTTGTATAGGTTTTTGAATATATTGCTTTAGCAGCAATACTACAATGACCAAAATGAAGTTCAGTATAAGTTTCATCAAAGTAGGATCCATACGGGTCCTGTAAAGTCATGGAGAATAAGCTTTTAAAATATTTCGGCTCTAGAAATCTTGGAAAAAAACTCCTGTTTTTAAGTCTTGGTCCTGCAAAAGCTTTAAACTTTAAGTTTTAATAAAAAAAATACTCCATGAAATGATAAACTTAAAAATACAGACAAAAATAAACTCTGGTTTTTTAAGTATATTTGAAGTTCTTCTCAAACTCTGAAAGTTACAATATGATAAATGTATTAAAATCATTGAATCTGTATTGTTAACTAGTGATTAAGGGCATCATTTTCATCCTAGTGTGACTTTTTTTCTGTTTTCAGCAAAAAAGTACGATGCTTTTCTTGCATCTGAGTCTCTAATTAAGCAAATTCCAAGACTTCTTGGTCCTGGACTGAATAAAGCTGGCAAGTTTCCATCACTACTGGCTCATGGTGAATCAATGGTGGCAAAGATAGATGAAGTGAAAGCCACAATCAAATTCCAGATGAAAAAGGTTTGTTAGTGAAAATTATTGTAGCTAAAAGTGAAAATTCTTTGATTAAATGATTTGTAAACTGATGAACTTGGTTTTAAAGCTTTGCTCATTCAAAAATTACTGTTGTTTGAATACAAAAGTTCAATTATAGATATCTGAAATATTGCTGAAGTCTCCTTATATTTTGACCTTGAGGAAAGGTTTGCTTTAATAAGCAAATACATGTTGGAAGGCTTAGTTTCAAATATTGTGTAAAGAAGTTAGTTGTTTGGTAGCTTTGAAAAAAAATGTAAATTGAAGGCATTTCTGAATTATGAAATGTTTTATAGGTAATAAAATATCATAGCAAGAGTTTAAAATTAATAGATAACAGTATATAATCTTAGTTTTCACAAAGCACTAATTAAGAATTGCTGGTTTGGTATTTTTTTACAGGATTTTCAAATAACTTTAAATCATGAAAGTGATAAACTATTTTTTATATATATAATCTTCATATGTGACTTGCTTTTAAATATAGGAAATCTTTCTTTGTAGGTGTTGTGTTTGGCAGTTGCTGTTGGTCATGTGAAAATGTCTGATGATGAACTAGCCCAGAACATTAACCTTGCAATAAATTTCTTGGTTTCACTACTGAAGAAAAATTGGCAGAATATCCGGTCATTGCACATTAAGAGCACCATGGGTCCACCTCAACGCCTCTACTAGGTTTTCTGCCTTTTTCTGTGTATCTTCACAGTTGAAAAAATGAAATAAAATTGCAAAAGATTTGTACTTTGTTCATTTATGGCTAAATTGAAAGCCTATAACAGAAGCACCCAACTAAACTTACAAGATATGATGTTTCTGACACATTTTCTCCAGATTTTTCTTACTAATCATTGTTTCTGTAGTTAGCTGATGATTACTGAGATTAGAGAGCAGGATGATGGACCATGTTCATAATGTCATAAGATTGTCAGCTAAATTGTTTAGTTTGAAATAGCTTTGAATACTGTGAACTGATTTTGCTATCTGATAGTTCTACAAATTGTCATTGTACTGACAAATAATTTTTGAATTCTAACAAAGCTTCGTTTAAAAATCCATTATTTCCTAAAGATAATTTTAAATTCAAAATACCAATAGCTGAACTTAAGAGTTCCATTTTCAATATTTTGCAAATAAGCAAAGTAGATTTTTCATCATTATTAGAGTACTTATACATTAAACCCTCTCAAAAAACAATTTTTGCACTCGGGTGTGTTGCATTAAAAGATTAGGCATAGCGTGTTGTGGTAACTTTGAAGTAAAGCCAAAGGTTACTCCTCAAACTGAATATAAAACTTTTGTTTTTTAAGAGATCTTAAAACATAAGCTGTTTTGTCACTGTATTAAGATTAGTCTTTATACCATATGCTTACATGAAATTATTTGCAATGTTTTACACTTAAATATCCTTTTTTCTCCACAGAACTTGACATTTTTAACTTCTTTAGGTTTCATTGGTATAATTTAAAGTAGCAGTTAATCGTTAACATGTATTAAATTTTGAAAAAGGAAAAATTTAACGTATTAGTATATATTGTTAGCTGTTAGTATCTTATAGTAAATTATTTCACACTTGGCATAGAACAGTACATAACTGTCAGCTATTGATGTGTTCCTAAGTACACATGGTGCATTTGAACTGAAATATAGAGATGTGATTGGCCCTGTGACATGTAGAGTTGAGAAAGCAAGTGTCATTTCCATGTTTCACAGAGGGTTTTTTCTAAGTTGGGTTATACCTTTTTGCATTTTAAAGATTTCATATAGCTGTTAAAGTTGAATTTTCATCATTATATATTCAACTGATTTATAACATGGTGTGCCATTTTAGGTTCTTAATTACACCCAGCATCCTTTCATAAAAAGCAAAGTCGTGTATATGCAAGAAAGTTATGAGTATTATTTAGCTGGTTTTGGTCAAACTAAAGAACACTACAGTATATTACAATCTGCTTTTAAAAAATACTTATATAATCTAGCAGTTTTGAGTTTGATATCTGAAAGGAACACACAAACATTTTAAAAATAAACAACATAGGATCTGTGGAAAGGTCTGATACATTAAAGCATTTATGTCTAAACAATAAATACTAGAATCTTCTATTCTAGTACTCTGCTT
>NW_013666908.1:15585-18458 GCF_000517525.1 Limulus polyphemus | reverse complement strand
AAAAACCGCGCATGCGCTATTATTCACTCGACGACAAACAAGAAGTAACAACAAATGGGAATGTAAATATACTTTACTAACCATTTTGTACAACAGAATATTAAACTTATCAAAGTTTTAAAAAAGGTTGACGTTAGGTCGGAGAATAATAAAGTTTATCGATAGTATTAATTACAGTAAAAAAATAACGTACACAGGTTATAATGTTAATTTATCTATCGAACTTAGGCCTAACATATGTTAAAGTTTTATAAAGTACGGCCTATATACAAGTGGATTTACACATTTTGTTGTCTACGATTACAATTCGTTTATATTGTGCTAGAATTGTTATATTTAAAGAAGTACTGTTACGATAAAGATACTAATTTGGCCGGAAATGTTTTGCGGGTCTCTGCTAGTACAAAGAATTGTGGATTCTTTGTTGTTGGTTTTTCAAATGTATGTATACATACATATACGAACAGACATCCTCATGTTTTCTAAAATATGTTCTCAAAACAAAACTTTTGTATTTATATTATCTGAAATTTTATATATTGTCACTCCTTTTCTACTGAGAGTTGATAGTTCCAAAACTTTTTCGAAGCCCACAGTGGTATGTCTGCGGATTTAAACTGCTAGAAACCGGGTTTCGATATCCGTGGTGGGCAGAGCACAGATAGCCCTTGTGTAGCTTTGTGCTTAATAACAAACAACAACTTTTTCGGAGTTGGTCCTGTTAATTTTGATATTTAACTGCAGAAAGTATCTTGAACGACTAAGTTTGTTTGATTGAAATTAATTTAAAAATACATTAAGTAAAATATATATAGATGTAATAAAGAGAAATATGAATATTGTATCAAGGAGGGAAAAAATGCTTACCATTTGTATACAAGGTTATAGAAATTAACTACATAAAAAAAATATTGAGTTACATTGACGAAAAAAAGTTCAACGTTTGATTTGGCTTGAACAGGAGGTAAACCTTTCAAATGAAAATAGGTTGAAACTAATAATCAGTTCCCATGGTAAAATTAGATTTTATTATATATATTGTGGTTCTTTCGGATATATGGTTTAATAAAAAAATATCAACCTAACACTGAAGGTATAATTTTAGATGAGACTTTTATGATTATAGCATGAGAAATTGGTGTCTATAGGACATTTTATTTTCAAAGTGCAGAAAACTATTTTCGAGATTGGATTTTTGAGAAGCCTGTTTCTGTACTACTAGGCCCCGTCGAGATACTTGTTAGAATTCTAAACTAATTCATGGACGTTAAAGAATTTTCAGCAGTTACTGATAGATTATTCAATTAATTTTAGTTTAACAACATAAACGCTTCACATTTTACAAATGTCTATGATAGGAGAGTATCAGGTAGGAAAATATGTGGCTACGGAAGTAGTATCAAACTGTAGACAGTAAATTCAACTATCCGAAAAACGCAAGTTACAGAAAATTTACTTAGAAAATCTAAAGCAAAGTAATATAAAAGAACAAGCACGAAGGGTGTAGATCACGTACACTGAGACGACGATAACCGTAGCAGAATATATGAACTATTTTATTTATAACTGGGTAAAATTATATCAATACTGTCAAGTTTAGCATGCAAGAATAAACCGATATTTTTAAACCTGGTAATTCAATATAACATGACCATATTTCTTCTATTAAACCTGAAGTCTTTCTTTATGTAGCCAGAGAGTTCGGGGGGTTAAACTGAACCACTCTATGGGCTACCAGCGAGAAATATCTCTGGTGGAAAAAAAAGAAACAAATCAAAGATAATGAAGTAAGTGATAAAAACAACATGATATATGTCATAGAGACATAAACTATATAGTTTAAAACTTTAAAGACTACAAATTAAACCATTTTAACGTAGACATATGAGGGGGGGGATCAGTATTCTAGTTAGCATAATACGGCTTTGAGAGATGCTATGCACGTAATATTTGCACATTAAATAACATTCATTAGGTAATATAATCAGCAGCCTTAAATGTATTATGATCAATGCCTTTTGTATTAATATACCTACTTTTTTTTATATAATGGGTGGTTAATAATAGCTGTCAAATTTAACTGGAGAGTGTGCTAGCACTGTATGTAGGGATGACACGGACATCCGTAATAAAGCATTACAAAGGTCATATTATAAGGTTAAAATTCAAGGAACTTGTGTATATATATATATAATATATATCCACAAACAAGCAACGTTTTATAATACACAAAATCTTTATTTAAACCGATCAACGATAGTAAAAATCACTACGTTTTTCAACATATTTCCACGTCATCTTCAGGAGTGGAAAACAATTACAGTGTGCTATACAAGTACAAAAGCTATGGTCCTGTGACTAGTTTAAAATTAAAAAAAAGTTAACGCCATTCTAAATACTTACTGATTTTCTAACCCTTCATCCTTATTTAAGATCAAGTTGTTTTTGTTGTGTTTCATTATTTTTGTGATTTCTATAATATTTCTAGCAATTATATTCTGATGAGCCAAAATAACCGTTTCTTTTCCACTGGATGATATATCCGGTATAATTTGCATGTTCTGCTAATGCAGTTTTCACTTTTGTTTTTAAAATATTCGTCTTCATTTATTCTAAATTTTAAGTTTCTTCATGTTTGATCAATGTATGCACGACCGCATTTATATTGAACGTTATATAAATACCTGTTTTCTCCATTAGATTTATTTAACATTTGACTAATTTTATTCAATGGTCTGTAAATGGTAATAATATTTTTTTTAACTTATGAAAATTTTGACATGATAAACCTGGGATATATTGTAAAAAATTATTTTTTTTTTTTTTATTTTTTTATACTAAGTGTTTAGAATTTTAGTTTTACTTTTTTGTTA
>NW_013666908.1:7628-15452 GCF_000517525.1 Limulus polyphemus | reverse complement strand
TATATTAGTAAAATTTTTTTTTTTTTTTTATTTCAAGTGTTGAATTTAGTTACTTTTTTGTTCAACGTTTATTTTTGTTACATTTTCTCACGGCTCTGTCAACAATATCAGGCGAGAAACCCCTATCTAATGCTACATGTTTAATAAATAACAGTTCATTTTTTAAATCTGCTGAATTAGGACATAGTTTTCAAGACCTGTAAACATAAGAGTAAAAACTGACATTTTTTTTTGCGACTATGGATGACGTGATTCTTGGTGTGGCGGCAGAATAACAAAAAAAGGTTTATGATAGACTGTAGTTTCTAACTTATTATTGTTTATTTTAACAAGTACGTCCAATTGTCTTAAACACTCTATTCAATGTACTTGCGAAGTTGGAGAAAACAACAGCTACCTGGCGTAGTCAGCCTATATGCCGCTTTTCAGCTATTCAGAGCATCCCAAAGTCGAAAACTGGCGAATAACACACTTCACGATCTTTTGCTACCTATCTTATTTATTATTTTTTAGTATATACAAAATTTATAAAGTATTAGAATACACTCTTTAACCTAATAGGCCCAGTGCGCCATGAGACGGATTGACTATCATATATCCATTTTAATATCGATTTGCTTAAGTTTAATTGATATTTAGAAATGTATATAACTTATACTGTTAAATGTGTATTGCGAAATTCCCGCCTATTTACTAAAATTATAGAAAATTCCCGAGTGTAAGAATCAATAATATATGTGTTCGTAAACATTGGTGTATCGTTTATATTGTTGAGTAAGCTGAAATTTCAAGAAACTGTCCTCACGCCTATAAATATAACCAATGCGACGCGCCAAAAGACAGTATATATTATTGGTTTGCTATAATTGGCGTGCTATAAACCATGGAAGCTATAACTGTGATTGTTATAACGCTTATTAATCGCAGGGCCGGATTAAGCTAGTGCGGGGCCTGTAGCATATGTTATAAAGGGGCCCTAAATTAAAAAATACACATAAATATTAAAACACATAATTTTTTTACTTGCATAGTAAAGTAATTAATTTTTTTTTTCATTTGCTATAAGCCAGATAATACGACAAATATGTCTAACATTTCAGTAATAGTAGTACTTACATGTAGGTATCAATTTCAAATGTCAAAGTAACAAACTACAATTTAAAAGTTACATTTTCTAGCTTTAGCATGAGAAAATTTGTTGATGATACTGGAAATGTCTATTTCACGCATAAGTTCATGTTCAATGCTCATTAGAGTGAGATTGTTCAATCTGTTTTGACCCATGGTGCTCCTTACTTCATTTTTAATCCTTTTCAGTTTTGAAAATGGGCGTTCTCCACTGCAGTTGGTAACTATGAGCGACAAATAGATGTGCAAGGCAATTTCTACATTTGGAAAACAAGACTCCAAAGAATTGTCAGTTATCAAACGGTAAAACTGTAATTCTACAAGGTCTTGTTTGGCGCCAATATGAGAAGCAAGATCAGTTTAAGCAGTCCAGATCTTCCGGATATGATTTGATAAGATTTGATGACCTCTTTACAACCTCTTCAGGTGTAAACGGCTGTAACTGACGAAGGAATCCAAATACACCATTCAACTTTTGATAAGCTTTCTGGCGTTTTGATACGGTAGAAAGCAAGCCATCAATAATGACAAGAAATGTTCGGCTTTTAAACTTATGAGAAGGCGTTTGAGATTCAACAAGTGGATCAAGAGTGCTGGAACCACTGAAATCATCATACTCGCGATTTCGCTTGTGTTCTCTTCGAGTTTGTTGTTGATAATCTTCACACTCAGTCAGATCCTTGGCTTTTTGCTCAATGTCTGAAAAGTAGACCACATAGCTTGAATATATCCATGCAAGGATTCATAGAGTGCACAAGCTGTGTTCAAGTTTTGGCCAGAAGATTGCAAAGAAGCACTGGTCATTTGAAAACGCTGTAATACTTGATCCCACAATATGACCATTATTCCTATTTCCAACTTCATCATGGTTGAAAGTAGTTCACGGACCTGTTATCGACACTTTGCCTTCTGATCATTGTTATTTGAAACGTCATCCAAGACTTTTTTTATTGCAGAAAAGCTGTGTAAAAGTGCTTTTATTGCATCTGCACGAGCTGACCACCTTTTCACAATGGGTAAATGAGCACCACCATCAGATAATGCAGCAGAAAGGAGATCCCACCGATAGGTAGAAGCAGAAAAAAATGTGCACAGGCTTCCTACAAATTCAAAGAAATTAATGCTTCTTGACAACATTAGGCAGCACATTTTCCAACCAAATTTAGTGAATGTGCAAAACATGGAATGTTTGTTTTGTTTTTGAATTTGGCGCAAAGCTACATGGGGGCTATCTGCACTAGCCGTCGCTAATTTAGCAGTGTAAGACTAGAGGGAAGGCAGCTAGTCATCACCACCCACCGCCAACTCTTGGGCTACTCTTTTACCAACTAATAGTGGGATTGACCGTCACATTATAACGCTGAAGGGCAAGCATGTTTGGTGTGACGGAGATTCGAACCCGCGACCCTCTGATTGCGAGTCGAGTGCCCTAGTCACCTGGCCATGTCAGGCAACATGGAATGTAATTAGTATTTTTACGAAAACATTATATAACTTCAGCGGTGGATAAATCGGCGTGTGGCCAGCGAAGATCGAAGAACTCAGAGCTGTTAAGTGAATTGTATCTACATCTACTCAAAATTAATTCGCTCATCATGAACCTTCAATATCAAGGAAGTTCCAGACCAGATGGAGGACTAAATATTGTTTGTAAGTTTCTAAAACCTTTGTACATATATCATTATTTGTAATAATTATTGTAAATTGTGCTATTGTTTGTATATTAAAATATATTTGTATTAAAAAAAAAACTGTGTATCAATCTTGTTGGCAAGTTTCATAAATTGGATACATATCAACATTTATTTAATTTTCAAATCTAAATTATCATTTAACTCAGTTTCAGGCTATTCGAAATTATAATACCTTACTTAATATTTTGGAGACTTTTCTGGGGTAAATTGTAATAGGTAACGTAATAAATTAGGGGCTCGTGTGGGTATAAATTATAAAACGTAACGTAATAGAGATAATCAAAAAGTAAACAAACAAATACAAGCTAAATGAAAAGGCTATGTATGACTGGCTACTGAACTTGAAAAAAGGAACCAACCAACATAGGGATGAAAGTGGACATATCACTTGATCTGCTTATGATAACATAGCAGAATAAGCCGTCCTAACTTTGCGTGGAGAATAAAATACGTACATTACTGGCTAAACAAATAGAATTAGAAAATGTTACTCTATCTATATATAAAAGCACGAATGTCTCTCTCACTCTTTGGGCATGTTTCTTATGCAGGGGCACATCTTTAAAGGTAGAAATACAACTTTGTGCGGGAAGTAACATATGCTATGTGGCTGAAAATTGAGGCCAAAGTAACCAATATAGCAATTTTTGGCAAACATGACGATCACTTGGTCTCTAATTAAAATGGCCGGATTTCTTTGGTAATATGTGATCAAGACGGTTATTATTTATGTTTCTTCTCTGTCTGAGAACTTCTAATAATTCTATCCATGATCAATTATGTGTTAAAACGATTTATAAATTTTGTGGAGCCTTTATTTGCTTCTTTTTTCCTGACAGCAAGACAAAAAATTGTGTACAAAGCTTTACAATAGATCAAAGAATTAGCATTTAAATAATGAACTAAACCAGTTAAAGCCATTTTCATTCAAGCAGTGCCAGGTACTGTGCTAGTTGTAAACTAGTCATAAAAGTAGTATTCTAAAGTTAATCAAAGGAAAGGTATAATGATGAATGCTGAGATTCTATTCAAACATTACATTTTTGATAGACAAAATGAGGAAGCCAGAAATATAAAGATTTTATTCTTCATTTAAAAATTCGAGACAGCTTAGTCTGCTGTGATCATTAGCCGATCAAGTGATATGTACACCTCCATCCCTATCTTGTTTGGTTCATTTTTTCAAGTTCAAGGCATCTCTACATAGCTGTTTTACATAGCGATATTTTTTCCCCTTATACTTGTATAACTTGTGTCTGTGAGAAACGGTCAGATATTCGTATAATTTTGATATTACACATCGTACTTTCATTACATTTAGATAGTGGCAATAAAACGTTTGATGTCATGTTTGCTGTTTCCTATGCTTCTACTGCAACATATTAATAGTATTGCCTAACAGTGGTCTGTGCGTCACTCATTACTAGGCTAGCAGGTCTGCTAGCTAATAAAAGTTTATGAAACCTGGATTCATAAATATCATGTATTAAGTAATATATTTGGGCTATCAAAATGTTTTTTAATGCACAAGCTTTCGGCTCAATTACCTAAACCTTTTACAGGTACAAGACATTTAGTAAACAACAGGATCAAAGGTGTTGAGGGGGTGCTACAGAAGTTTTCAGCGCGAATGTTTGACATCTTTACCCTGGATGGTGTACAGTCCTAACGTTGATGGTGCATTCTGCATTTTCTATGTTCTCTTTGTCAACACCGAAGATAAAAAAGTATGGAGCCCTTGTTGACAGGGCTTTCATTGAGTGGAAAATAATATATCAGATAAATGTGACCATGTCATCGAGGAACATCAGACTGGCAGAGTAAACTGCTATGGCTTTTATTTGTTCGATAGAAAATCCGGGGCAAGATATTACTGTGATGCTAAACAAGAAGAAGCCATACATCATAAAAACAAATCACCATATTTCAAAGTGCGTTGCAGAGGTAGTGCTTGTATTGTAGTTGACAATGTATAGCACTTAGAGACAATATTGAGTAGCTCACAGCAAAGGGTAACCCTGGTAACTTCTTGATACTAACGAATCTTATTGCCCAGCATTATCCTATTTTTGCTCTCATCAAAAAAAGCTCAAACTGAAGTATGCGACATACCTATCACCATCAACACAAAATGAAATGATTGACATTATTGGTATAAACACTCACGCACACATTACAAAAGTTGGTTATAATTGAAAGCAAGGAAGCACGTTTTTTCTCCATACCTCAGAGATGGAGCTTGATCATTCAAAACAGGGTTAATGCCTCTGTGCATCTGCTTTGTTGATGAAAAGGACAACATTCAACAGAAGTTTTTCAGTTCTGTCGCCCCCCCCCCCAGTGGCACAGTGGTATGTCTGTGGACTTATACTGCTAGAAACCTGGTTTCGATACCCGTGTTGGGCAAAGCACAAATAGCCCTTTGTGTAGCTTTGAGCTTAATAACAAAATCAGTTCTGTCAGCTCAGTAGGATCATTGGAGACTTTATCGGATGCAATATTTCATGCACTATTGAGAAGTGTCAAAATAATGAAAGCTGTATTTAGTAAGTTGGTTGAATAATATGGGTGTTGTTTTAAGGAATTTTCTACAGTAGGTGTCTGTGATTTGTTGGTGATAAATTCAAAAATATAAATGAACAGCACACATTTCACTTGTTTTCAAACTAATGTATATATATATATATATATTAGAACTAGTTAAACATATGTACAACAAATTAGTTACACTATAGAGATCACAGGCATATCATAAACACTATATATAGTTCTCTTATTCTTGGCAAAAGTCCACTTAGGCTTATTCAGTTGCTTTAGAATTTCATTTGACAAGCCGAACTATCACACTAATATTTCGTGTACAATTCACTTACACTGTCATTGAGTTACCACAATTATATACTGCTCTTCCAGTAATAGTCTGATACTCGTACTTCAGATATCCTCTGTTCCTTTTGTCAAAGTGCATCGCACACTATTTATATGTTTAGTACTTAATCGTCTGCTCGCTTCCATAATCTTGACATCAATGAGTTTTAAATACAACTTACGACTCTTACCGCGTTACGTATCTAAACTTGTCACAACATTTACTTTAAAATAATTGCTTCTATCTCACTTGTTATGAACAAAACTAAACAATCATAAAATGCTTACTCACAAAATAAACTGATTAATAATATCTACACTAAACAGTCTCTTATATCATCTACAATATTTTTTCACTATATATACAAAGACTGTTCTTAGTTCATATACTAAGTCTTCTCATATAGTCTACATCAACATTTACAGTTCCTTTGTCTGTCTCTTGTAGGGTAGGGTCTCTAATAGGGTTTCTCCTGGACAGGATCTCTTGACTTCATTTCAACTTTGTTTTGCCTGAGGTCTCTCTTTCCTGATCTATTTGTATACTGACACATTATATTTTGTTCCTCTTTCTTCTTCTTATAGTCAGTTCTTTACTTTTGTTGATGTCCTCGTACATCTCACCTCCATCAAGTGCTCTTAGGCCTAGTAGGTTCTTTTCTTCTAAGACAAAGTCACTGTCTTCTGGTTCTGCATCTATGATAGTCACACCTGCAACAGCCATTTTTGTTTCAATACCTGCACCCATTAGGTCTTTTTTTCTTCCAAAATACTTCTTCAGCAGATTGCTATTGTAGATCTTGGTATTCCCGTTCAAATTCACCTTGTAGTCCATTCTGTTGAGAACTTCCTGTACCATAAAAGGGCCTTTCCATTGCAGGGTGGGTTTGTTGTGGTCTGCGGGCAGCAGAACTAAGCCCTTCTGTCTGACCTTGAAATATTGACCCTTGGTCTTGTTATTATAGAAGTTTTTCTGACTGTCTTTGGGTTGGCTTCCCCAGTAAAAGTGTTTTGCTAGGTCTGGTTTAATACTTCTTTCCGGTTCTCTGTTTTGTAATTTTCTTTCAATTTTGTATTGTGCATGATCTTCTCTCGGGCACTGTCCTGGAGTTTCTGTGGTGAAGGGTCTTTATTCTGCACTTCCTTCAGCTCCCATGAAACTACATTCGAGTTGTCACTCTTCAATACTTTATGAGGTTTGATATCTTGCTTGTTCCTGTTCCCTTGAGCTCTTCTGATGACTGCAGTTGCTTTGGCAGTTTTCTTTTCCTTTTGTCTAGTTCCTCTAAATTCTTATTATCTGGTATGTTTCCTATCACCAAGTTGTATAGTGGTTCCTTGATACACATGGCCACAATGTCTTTTAATATGGAGTATCCACGTTTAATTTTGTCATCAGCAACTTTCTCATATTCCACCAGTTAGCACAAACAGGTATACCTTACCTGTCTTCTGATCATTGGATACTAGACTTATTCTCATTGCTGTGATACTGCACCCAGTGTCTGGCAAAACCTTTATTTTCTTGTTTCTAACATATCCTTTACATATTGGCATATTATGATTTGTTGGCACCTCTTGATATTTAGCACATGCTCGCATTACTGTTAGCACTGTTGATCCATTTGCTAACCTGTGTCGTACACTGATCAATCATGCTTTCTTGTATTGAATCTAATGAGTAGTCTTGATTCTATTTCTTCTGGCAGCAGCATCCATAGTGCCAGTCACTCTTTTCTTGTTTCTTACTAGTATTGTCTTTGTAAATAGCTCCAGCTGCTTTAAGTTGGGATTTCTACTTTTGTTTGCTGGTGATGGACTTGCACTCTTTTGCAATGCATCCCATTTTATAACAAACATAGCATCTCTTTTTCCTTCTTTCTATCAACCTTCTGTCACCTTTGGTAAACTCTTGCTTCTGGTCAGCCATCACTGGTTTTAAATTTAACTAGATATTCTTGGACTTTCCACTTATACTACCTCCATGGGCTTCCATATATTATTCTGCCAGCTTGATCATCTCGTCTACGTCTTTAGGTGCTCTCTCTTTTAAGAAAAGTGACATGTTTGTTGAACACGTGACAAACTAGTAGGTCTGCCAGTCCCTCAAATCTATTGTTGCGTCATCGAGATC